>NW_028182292.1:2500-152091 GCF_964339955.1 Pipistrellus hanaki
ATCGCGGGTGCGGCCCTGCAGGGTGGCGCCTCCTGTCAGGGATCAGGACAGCATCAGTCCCAGCGCACAGCACGCGACCACAGAGGCCCCACCTCCGGCCCGCCCCCACCTCACCACCCCACCTCCCTCCCGCCCCCACCTCACCATCCACCTCCCTCACCATCCCACCTCCCTCCCGCCCCCACCTCACCACCCCCACCTCCCTCCCGCCCCCACCTCACCACCCACCTCCCTCCCGCCCCCACTTCCCTCCCTCCTCCCCCCACCTCCCTCCCTCCCCCACCTCATCACCCCCACCTCCCTCCCTCCCCACCTCACCACCCCACCTCCCTCCCTTCCCCACCTCCCTCCCGCCCCCACCTCACCATCCCACCTCCCTCCCTCCCCCACCTCCCTCCTCCCCCACCTCCCTCCCTCCCCCACCTCACCACCCACCTCCCTCCCTCCCCCACCTCACCACCCACCTCCCTCCCTCCCCCACCTCACCACCCACCTCCCTCCCTCCCCCACCTCACCACCCCACCTCCCTCCCTCACCTCCCTCCCTCCCTCCCCCACCTCCCTCCCTCCCCCACCTCCCTCCCTCCCCCACCTCACCATTCCCACCTCCAGCCCTCCCCAAACCTCCCAGGCCCCGGCGGTCCCGCGGCTCCGAGGGGTCCCCCCAGGCCACCTGGTGGGCCCGCAGCTCCGAGGGGTCCCGTTCACCTAGCAAAGGAGGGAGGGTGAGCTCCCGACCGGAGCCGACCTCCGAGGCCCAGGTGCTGCAGACTCACCCCTCGGCCCAGGCAGGGCCTCTGCGAGGGGCAGCCAGCCTGTGAGGCCGGCCCTCGGGGGGTCAGCTCACCTCCCTCTGGAAGCCCCCCAGGCTTACTCTCCTCTCCCTCAGCCTCCCTCCTGGACGGACCCTCCGTCCCGCCCAGCTTCCGCAGGGGCATGGCGGGGCCTCCGTCCGGGAACCGGCCAGACCTGCGTGTCCAGCAGCCTCCCCGGCCCGCTGCGCTGCCCCCTCCGGTCCCTGCGCCCCCGCTCCGCCCCTGGGGACAGCACCCCCACCCCATGGGGGAGGAGTGTGGGCCTGGCATCCCTTCCGCCTCCCCCTCCTCACCCAGACCCTAACGACTCCCAGGGGGGCTGTGATGTGTTCGGAGGAGACAGGTCTCTCTGGAGGGTGAATCCCCTTCAGAAACTTGGTCCCACAAACCCTTTTCACGGGAGGGCAGACGCCGTTGTCATCCTTTCTGAGCCTGGCGTGAGAGCAAGCCTGGGGGGCTGCCTGGAGGGGGTGAGGCGAACCCCCAGGGAACCGACGTCCGCGAAGGGGACAGAAACCCCAGGGGTGACCACGGGGCGGCCCAGGACACCCCGACCCCACAGAGGACCACTGTGCCTCAGAAGGCGGAGGTCAGCTGTGGGAGCAGGTGGGAGGGCAGAGTGTGGGCTCTGGTCCCCCCCTCAGGGCCCGCAGCATGCTCAGTGCCTCCCCTGCCCTGACCTCCCGCACCTGCCACCCCCCCCTGTACGGGGACCACCCCCTGGCCCAGCCCCGATCACCCTGCCACCTTGTCCATCGCCACCCCTCACCCCAGTTTCTCACCCCTCCCCACCCTCCCCACCCCACGCCCCCACCCCACCCCCACTGCCCGTGACAAGCTGCCTGTGGCCTGGACATCCCTTCCCGCTGCCCCTGGCACCCCCATCCACACGGCCCTCCATCCGCCATCTCCATGGCCTCTAGGCCCCATATCGGGGGTCCCTGGGCTGTGAACCCCAGCAGGGACGAGAGCCCCCCGAAAATCAGGGCCAGGGGCCCGGAGAGCGACTCAGGCGCCCCATGTCAGAGCGGAGCCCCTGGCTGCGGGGGGAAGGCCTGTGGGGCCGCTGCCCGGGTTCTCAGGATGGCAGCCCCCGAGGGCCGCGCCGGAGCCCAGGGCCGCACCAGCAGGGCCCGCCTCGGCCGCGGCTGAGATGAGAGCGCCCCGCACGGCTCCGGGCCTTCGGCCACCGGCCGCAGCCGGAAACCAGGGGCGGGCACCCGCCCTGAAGGCAGAGCTCAGGGCCCGGGGATGAGCGTGTCATGTGACTGCCTGGCGGTCATGTGATATAGGTTAGATTCATTATAAATAAATATTAAGTAGATAGAGGTGGGAGGCTTGACAGAATGGAGAGAAAGAGACGTGTCCGCAGGCGCTTCCCAGGCCCTGGGGTGGGCCGATGGCCGTGGGGTCGGCAGGGGCTCGAACCAGGGGCGGGAGGGGGGGAGGGGGAGGACCCCAGCCCCGCTGCCTGTGGGCAAAGCTGAGTGTGTCCTTCCCACACCTGAGGCCAGGGAGGCAGTGCTGGCGCCATCACCAGCGACCCTGTGGGTGGGTGGCCCTGTGGGTGGGTGGCCCTGGGGGTGGGTGGCCCTGTGGGGTGGGTGGCCCCGTGGGTGGGTGGCCCTGGGGGTGGGTGGCCCTGTGGGGTGGGTGGCCCCGTGGGTGGGTGGCCCTGTGGGTGGGTGACCCTGTGGGTGGGTGGCCCTGTGGGTGGGTGGCCCGTGGGTGGGTGGCCCCTGGCCCTGTGGACCCCCTGGCCCCGGACAGCAGAGCGTGATTCTCTGAGCCCTGCCATGAGTGGCCGCAGCTGAGGGCCTTGGAGGACATGGGGCGTCCCCAGGGCTGGGGCCCAGGACAGCCCGGCTCCCACCGGCCCGTGTGCCAGGGTCTCCTCAGGGCCCTCTGGGGTCACCCGGGGTCAGTCTGCAGTGCTGGCTGGGAGGGGGAGGAGGGAGGAGCTGGGGGGGCACGGGGGAGGAGGAGCTGGGGGTATGGGGGGGGAGGAGCTGGGGGGTATGGGGGAGGAGCTGGGGGCCAGGAGGAGGAGCTGGGGGGTATGGGGGAGGAGGAGCTGGGGGGTATGGGGAGGAGGAGCTGGGGGTATGGGGGAGGAGGAGCTGGGGGGTATGGGGAGGAGGAGCTGGGGGGTATGGGGAGGAGGAGCTGGGGGGTATGGGGGAGGAGGAGCTGGGGGGTATGGGGGAGGAGGAGCTGGGGGTATGGGGGAGGAGCTGGGGGGTATGGGGGAGGAGCTGGGGGGTATGGGGGAGGAGCTGGGGGGTATGGGGAGGAGCTGGGGGGTATGGGGGAGGAGCTGGGGGGTATGGGGGAGGAGGAGCTGGGGGGTATGGGGGAGGAGGAGCTGGGGGGTATGGGGAGGAGGAGCTGGGGGGTATGGGGGAGGAGGAGCTGGGGGTATGGGGGAGGAGCTGGGGGGTATGGGGGAGGAGCTGGGGGGTATGGGGGAGGAGCTGGGGGGTATGGGGGAGGAGCTGGGGGTATGGGGGAGGAGGAGCTGGGGGGTATGGGGGAGGAGGAGCTGGGGGTATGGGGGGAGGAGCTGGGGGGTATGGGGGAGGAGGAGCTGGGGGGTATGGGGGGGAGGAGCTGGGGGGTATGGGGGGGAGGAGGAGCTGGGGGCCAGGGGGAGGAGGAGCTGGGGGGTATGGGGAGGAGGAGCTGGGGGGTATGGGGGAGGAGGAGCTGGGGGGTATGGGGAGGAGGAGCTGGGGGTATGGGGGAGGAGCTGGGGGGTATGGGGGAGGAGCTGGGGGGTATGGGGGAGGAGCTGGGGGGTATGGGGAGGAGGAGCTGGGGGGTATGGGGGGGAGGAGCTGGGGGGTATGGGGGAGGAGGAGCTGGGGGGTATGGGGGGAGGAGCTGGGGGGTATGGGGGAGGAGCTGGGGGTATGGGGAGGAGGAGCTGGGGGGTATGGGGAGGAGGAGCTGGGGGTATGGGGAGGAGGAGCTGGGGGGTATGGGGGAGGAGGAGCTGGGGGCCAGGGGGAGGAGGAGCTGGGGGGTATGGGGAGGAGGAGCTGGGGGTATGGGGGAGGAGCTGGGGGGTATGGGGGAGGAGGAGCTGGGGGGTATGGGGGGGAGGAGCTGGGGGGTATGGGGGGGAGGAGGAGCTGGGGGCCAGGGGGAGGAGGAGCTGGGGGGTATGGGGAGGAGGAGCTGGGGGTATGGGGGAGGAGGAGCTGGGGGGTATGGGGGAGGAGGAGCTGGGGGGTATGGGGGGGAGGAGCTGGGGGGTATGGGGGGGAGGAGGAGCTGGGGCCAGGGGGAGGAGGAGCTGGGGGGTATGGGGAGGAGGAGCTGGGGGGTATGGGGGAGGAGGAGCTGGGGGGTATGGGGAGGAGGAGCTGGGGGTATGGGGAGGAGCTGGGGGGTATGGGGGAGGAGCTGGGGGGTATGGGGGAGGAGCTGGGGGGTATGGGGAGGAGGAGCTGGGGGGTATGGGGGGGAGGAGCTGGGGGGTATGGGGGAGGAGGAGCTGGGGGGTATGGGGGGGAGGAGCTGGGGGGTATGGGGGGGAGGAGGAGCTGGGGGCCAGGGGGAGGAGGAGCTGGGGGGTATGGGGAGGAGGAGCTGGGGGTATGGGGGAGGAGCTGGGGGGTATGGGGGAGGAGCTGGGGGGTATGGGGGAGGAGCTGGGGGTATGGGGAGGAGGAGCTGGGGGGTATGGGGGGGAGGAGCTGGGGGGTATGGGGGAGGAGGAGCTGGGGGGTATGGGGAGGAGGAGCTGGGGGGTATGGGGGGGAGGAGCTGGGGGGTATGGGGGAGGAGGAGCTGGGGGGTATGGGGGGGAGGAGCTGGGGGGTATGGGGGGGAGGAGGAGCTGGGGGCCAGGGGGAGGAGGAGCTGGGGGGTATGGGGAGGAGGAGCTGGGGGGTATGGGGGAGGAGGAGCTGGGGGGTATGGGGAGGAGGAGCTGGGGGGTATGGGGGAGGAGCTGGGGGTATGGGGAGGAGGAGCTGGGGGGTATGGGGGAGGAGGAGCTGGGGGTATGGGGAGGAGGAGCTGGGGGGTATGGGGGAGGAGCTGGGGGTATGGGGAGGAGGAGCTGGGGGGTATGGGGAGGAGGAGCTGGGGGGTATGGGGGAGGAGCTGGGGGGTATGGGGAGGAGGAGCTGGGGGGTATGGGGGAGGAGGAGCTGGGAGGTATGGGGGAGGAGGAGCTGGGGGGTATGGGGAGGAGGAGCTGGGGGGTATGGGGAGGAGGAGCTGGGGGGTATGGGGAGGAGGAGCTGGGGGGTATGGGGGAGGAGCTGGGGGGTATGGGGAGGAGGAGCTGGGGGGTATGGGGGAGGAGGAGCTGGGAGGTATGGGGGAGGAGGAGCTGGGGGGTATGGGGAGGAGGAGCTGGGGGGTATGGGGAGGAGGAGCTGGGGGGTATGGGGGAGGAGGAGCTGGGGGGTATGGGGGAGGAGGAGCTGGGGGCCAGGGGGAGGAGCTGGGGGTATGGGGAGGAGGAGCTGGGGGTATGGGGAGGAGGAGCTGGGGGGGCACGGGGGAGGAGGAGCTGGGGGTATGGGGGAGGAGCTGGGGGCCAGGAGGAGGAGCTGGGGGTATGGGGAGGAGGAGCTGGGGGGTATGGGGGGAGGAGCTGGGGGGTATGGGGGAGGAGCTGGGGGGTATGGGGAGGAGGAGCTGGGGGGTATGGGGAGGAGGAGCTGGGGGGTATGGGGGGGAGGAGCTGGGGTATGGGGGAGGAGGAGCTGGGGGTATGGGGGAGGAGGAGCTGGGGGGTATGGGGGAGGAGGAGCTGGGGGGTATGGGGGAGGAGGAGCTGGGGGGTATGGGGGGAGGAGCTGGGGGGTATGGGGGAGAGCTGGGGGGTATGGGGGAGGAGGAGCTGGGGGGTATGGGGAGGAGGAGCTGGGGGGTATGGGGGAGGAGCTGGGGGGTATGGGGGAGGAGCTGGGGGGTATGGGGAGGAGGAGCTGGGGGGTATGGGGGGGAGGAGCTGGGGGGTATGGGGGGGAGGAGCTGGGGGTATGGGGGAGGAGGAGCTGGGGGGTATGGGGGAGGAGGAGCTGGGGGTATGGGGAGGAGGAGCTGGGGGTATGGGGGAGGAGGAGCTGGGGGGTATGGGGAGGAGGAGCTGGGGGGTATGGGGGGGAGGAGCTGGGGGGTATGGGGGAGGAGGAGCTGGGGGGTATGGGGGGAGGAGCTGGGGGGTATGGGGGGAGGAGGAGCCTGGGGGCCAGGGGGAGGAGGAGCTGGGGGGTATGGGGAGGAGGAGCTGGGGGGTATGGGGGAGGAGGAGCTGGGGGGTATGGGGGAGGAGGAGCTGGGGGGTATGGGGGAGGAGCTGGGGGTATGGGGAGGAGGAGCTGGGGGGTATGGGGGAGGAGGAGCTGGGGGGTATGGGGGAGGAGGAGCTGGGGGGTATGGGGAGGAGGAGCTGGGGGGTATGGGGGGAGGAGCTGGGGGGTATGGGGGAGGAGGAGCTGGGGGGTATGGGGGAGGAGGAGCTGGGGGGTATGGGGAGGAGGAGCTGGGGGGTATGGGGAGGAGGAGCTGGGGGGTATGGGGGAGGAGGAGCTGGGGGGTATGGGGGAGGAGGAGCTGGGGGGTATGGGGGAGGAGGAGCTGGGGGGTATGGGGAGGAGGAGCTGGGGGGTATGGGGAGGAGGAGCTGGGGGGTATGGGGGAGGAGGAGCTGGGGGGTATGGGGAGGAGGAGCTGGGGGGTATGGGGAGGAGGAGCTGGGGGGTATGGGGGAGGAGCTGGGGGGTATGGGGAGGAGGAGCTGGGGGGTATGGGGGAGGAGGAGCTGGGAGGTATGGGGGAGGAGGAGCTGGGGGGTATGGGGAGGAGGAGCTGGGGGGTATGGGGAGGAGGAGCTGGGGGGTATGGGGGAGGAGGAGCTGGGGGGTATGGGGGAGGAGGAGCTGGGGGCCAGGGGGAGGAGCTGGGGGTATGGGGAGGAGGAGCTGGGGGTATGGGGAGGAGGAGCTGGGGGGGCACGGGGGAGGAGGAGCTGGGGGTATGGGGGAGGAGCTGGGGGCCAGGAGGAGGAGCTGGGGGTATGGGGGAGGAGGAGCTGGGGGGTATGGGGGGGAGGAGCTGGGGGGTATGGGGGAGGAGCTGGGGGGTATGGGGGAGGAGGAGCTGGGGGGTATGGGGAGGGGGAGCTGGGGGGTATGGGGGGGAGGAGCTGGGGGGTATGGGGAGGAGGAGCTGGGGGGTATGGGGAGGAGGAGCTGGGGGGTATGGGGGGGAGCTGGGGGGTATGGGGAGGAGGAGCTGGGGGGTATGGGGGAGGAGCTGGGGGGTATGGGGAGGAGGAGCTGGGGGTATGGGGAGGAGGAGCTGGGGGGTATGGGGAGGAGGAGCTGGGGGTATGGGGAGGAGGAGCTGGGGGATATGGGCGGGAGCTGGGGGTATGGGGGAGGAGCTGGGGGTATGGGGGAGGAGGAGCTGGGGGGTATGGGGAGGAGGAGCTGGGGGGTATGGGGGGGAGGAGCTGGGGGTATGGGGGAGGAGGAGCTGGGGGGTATGGGGAGGAGGAGCTGGGGGGTATGGGGAGGAGGAGCTGGGGGGTATGGGGAGGAGGAGCTGGGGGTATGGGGAGGAGGAGCTGGGGGGTATGGGGCGGGAGCTGGGGGTATGGGGGGGGAGCTGGGGGGTATGGGGAGGAGCTGGGGGGTATGGGGGGGAGCTGGGGGGTATGGGGGGAGGGGGAGCTGGGGGGTATGGGGGGGGGAGCTGGGGGGTATGGGGGAGGAGGAGCTGGGGGGTATGGGGAGGAGGAGCTGGGGGGTATGGGGAGGAGGAGCTGGGGGTATGGGGCGGGAGCTGGGGGGTATGGGGGGGAGCTGGGGGGTATGGGGGGGAGCTGGGGGGTATGGGGGGAGCTGGGGGGTATGGGGGAGGAGGAGCTGGGGGGTATGGGGGGGGGAGCTGGGGGGTATAGGGGGGGGGAGCTGGGGGGTATGGGGGAGGAGGAGCTGGGGGGTATGGAGGGGGAGCTGGGGGGTATGGGGGGGGAGCTGGGGGCCAGGAGGGAGGCTGCCAGTCCCTGGTGCGGCCCCCAGTCCGGGAGGGGCGGCCGCAGTGTGTGGAGGAGACCCTGAGTGCGGAAGATGGGGGCGCCCCCAGGACGGTGCTGAGGGCCCGGGGTGGGCGGGTACCTCCTGGCCCGGCTCCTGACTCCGGCTCTGAGACAGGAGGCCCAGACCTGGCGCTGGCTGCCCGGCCCAACAGTCACCGCCTCGGAGTTCCGGCGGCAGTTGAGGGAACTCCCAGGCCGGCCATCCGCTGGTCAAGGCCCCGACCCGGGTGCCACCTGGCTGTTCCCGGCCCTGAGCACAACTCTGCCCGTGCTCTGCCCCGCTCTGCCCCCCTCTGCCCCCCTCTGCCCCCCCTGCCCCTGCTCTGCCCCGTACCGCCCCGGTGTGGGCTCAGGGCCCAGACCCCCGCCCAGCGCCAGCCCCCGCCCAGGTGGCCCAAGGGGTGTGAAAGGGGTGGACGCGGAGGACACCGCCGGGGACAGGGCATTGCAGAGGAGTTATCTTCTAGCTGATGGAGGGCAGCTGGGGGCGTGGCCAAGCCGATGGCACCCTCCGTGGGGCCTGGGGTGCCCCTCCCGGGGACGGGGGCATCCGAAAACCCAGCAGTAAACCCAGCACCACCAGGGCGCTGAGCCGGAGCCACTGCTGCGGGGCCTCGGCCGACCACTCTGTCCGAGACCCCTCCTTGCTCACGGCAGGCTGGGCGCCTCCCCGCAGGAGCCTGCCCCCCCGCCCAGTCTGTTTTGAAAGGGTTTTCTCCTCCGGGTGGGGTGGTCAGGGAGCGAGGCGGGCGGGGGCACGCGGGCCGGCCCTGCGCCCGCTCCCGGCTCACACAGCTGTGGGCTGGGGGCAGCACAGGGAGGACACGGCTCTTCTGGCCGGTGGCGGCCCCCGCCCCCCGCAGGCTGTGCCGTCTGCCTCGGTGCGGTCTGCCTCAGCTCAGGGCTGGCTGTGCCAGGGGCGCCACTGGCAGGACGGACCGGGCATCGGACAGACACTCGGGGGAGGGCACCGGGTCTGGGCTTGAAGCCCTCAGGGAGGGGCTGGCGGTGGGGGGCGATGCGGCAGAGGGAGGGCAGACGGGGGCGTGAGGGAGCCAGGCCGCCTGGGGGGGTCAGCAGGGGCCTGAGGGGGCGGGGCTCCTGTGGCCGGGGCGTGGTTGGTGTGCTTCTAACGTGCAGGGCTGGAGCCCCGGCCGGTCGCTCAGTGGTTAGAGCATCAGCTCGTGGACGGAAGAGACCGGGTTCGATTCCAGCCAAGGGCACCTACCTTGGTTGCAGGCTCGATGCCCCCTCCCCTCGCTCTGGAAATCAATGGAAAGATGCCCTCGGGTGAGGATTAACAAAAAGGGGAAACAATTAAAAAGAAATGCAAGGTTCGGGGTTCGGGCTCTGTCTTTGGGAGAAGGAGCGGCCCCCGGGGCCTCGGTTTGGGAAGGTCGGGGGGCGGGCCGCGGGGAGGAATGCCTGATGGGGGCCGGGGCCGAGGTGGGGAGGGTGGCGGCAGCAGGGGGCCTCGCCTGCCCCGGGGGCCTCGCCTGCCCCGGAGCCCTCCTGTTGGCAGGTGACGGCGGGTGCCCGCTCTGCCGGCGCCCCCTGCTGCTCGCCCGTGGGGCCGCGGCTCCTCTGCGGGCTCCGGGGGCTCGGCCCGGTGCTCCGTGCGTGTGTGCTGAGGGAGGGCGGGAGGGAGGGAGGGCGGGCGGCCGAGGGCCGGGCCTGAGGCTGGTGAGAGGCTCCGGGGCCCAGATGTGCAGCCAGGCCCCTCCAGCCCGCTCGGGGCCGAGGGGCCTGGCGTGAGCAGGCAGACCTCCTGCCACTCGGCCTGTCGCACGCGGGAAAGGGTCCTGGCCTCTGCGCCGGAGACGACGGAGAAAGTCGCCCTCAGACGGGGCAGGACCGGCCGGCCCAGCGCGGGCAGCCCTGTCCCTCGGCAAACCTCCGGTCCCTCGGTGGCGGGCGGGCTGGCGGGCGGAGGGGGAGACGTGTCTGAGAGAAACTCTCTGGCCCAGGGAGGGGTGCGATGCCGGGGGCGGCTCTCCTGGCCTCCGAGGGCGCGGCTCCCTCCAGGGCCCATCCCGCCCGGGTCCCGCTCCCTGGCCGCCCCCCCGCCCCCGCCCTGCTCCACCTTCCAGAGGAAGTCCCGGCCTCTCTGTGTCTCACACACACACACACACACACACACACCCCACCACCTTCCAGAGGAAGTCCCGGCCTCTCTGTGTCTCACACACACACACACACACACACACACACACCCCACCTTCCAGAGGAAGTCCCGGCCTCTCTGTGTCTCACACACACACACACACACACACACACCCCACCACCTTCCAGAGGAAGTCCCGGCCTCTCTGTGTCTCACACACACACACACACACACACCCCACCACCTTCCAGAGGAAGTCCCGGCCTCTCTGTGTCTCATACACACACACACACACACACACACACCCCACCTTCCAGAGGAAGTCCCGGCCTCTCTGTGTCACACACACACACACACACACACACACACCCCACCTTCCAGAGGAAGTCCCGGCCTCTCTGTGTCTCACACACACACACACACACACACACACACACACACCACCACCTTCCAGAGGAAGTCCCGGCCTCTCCGGGTCCCCCGAGGCCCAGCCTGACGGGCAGTGTCACTGGGGAGCAGGGACACAGCCTCAGGCGCTGGGTGTGCTGCCAGGAGCCGGTGCCCTCAATCACTCACTGGCGATGACGGCTCGGCTCTGCACCAGCACCGCCAGGCCGCTGGCATCTCAAAGGCTGAGCAGAGCCTTCCCCAGACCACCAGCTCCCCGGAACCCCTGGGCACCCGGGCTGGCAGCTGGGGCACCCAGAGCCCCCCAAGGGCAGCCAGCTAACCGCCCCTGCCCCCGGCCTCCCCTGCAGGTCCTGCCCCCCCCCCCCCCCGGGAAGGAAGCCAGCTGGGAAGTGCCCGGCCCCCCTTCACCTCACAGCTCGGCGGCCGCAGGCGAGGGAGACTCGGCCTTCCCTTCAGCCCGTGTCTCGTTGGACCGAGGCTCCCGCCAGGCGGGTCGGGGCTGCCTGAGGATCCGGCCAGGCCCCTCCAGGGCCCCAGCTCCGGCCCCCCACACAGCACCTCCCACACCGGCCTGTGAGTGTCCCGTTCCCTGGCTCCCGAGCCTCAGCCCAGCCTCCAGGGCCCTCTGCCTGTGCCACCACCCCCGCCACCCCCCTCCCCGGGTGCAGCCCACATGAGGGACTCCCAAACGCTCTCCAAACACTTCGCTTGGCTCACCGCCCCTGGCCAACCTCCTCCGTCCTCTGCAGCGGGCCGCGGGCTGCCCCCTCCAGGAAGCCCCCGTGATGCTCCCACCCAGTGAGTCCTCAAAATGACCAGCCTGGACGCCTCGCCGCCGCGCAGCCCTGCTCCCGGCCCTGCAGGTCTCCCCCCCCAGGGGCAGGAGGCAGCCCCCCGGCCGCACTTGGCCCCTGGGACCCTCCTCCCACATGCTGGCCTGGCACCCCAACCCCGGGCTCGGTTGCCCCAAAGGGGTCCGTCTGCCCCGCGCTGGCCAGTGTGGCCCACCCGCCCGCGGCCCGGGGCTGGCCCCCCATCTCACCCCCCTGGAGGCTAGGGTGCCACCTTGTTCTCTGCCCGCTGCCCCTGTGTGTCCACTCTTTCCCCCACCGTCCAGGCGCCACTATGGCAACCAGGCTTACCCACGGCATCCTGGGTGGCCGGTCCAGGGGCACTTGTGGGGGGGGGGCAGGACGGGGGGCCCTGGGGTTCCATCACGGGGTAGGAGGTCAGGGGGCGCTATTAGGAAGCCTGGGCCAGGTCACAGCCACCTCCCGCTCACCCCGGCTGGGAGGGGAGGCCGCGCGGCCGCGGGACGGGGATGCAGCCGGGTCTCCTCGGCCTCCCCCAGCCCGGACCAGGCGCCCCGGGATCCAGGGTCTGCGCGGCCTCAGCTCCTGCTTCTTCCAGGGACAGACCGAGGCAGCGGCCCTGCTCCCGGCACCCCTCCAGCCAGGCCCGCGTCGAGGGCTCTGGGGGCACCGGGGGGCCCTCTGGAACTCCAGCTGCCCTCCCGTGCCCAGCCCTCTGCCTGGGGCTGTCGGACGCCCTGCAAGGCTCTCCTGGCCTCTGTTACAGGACAGACAGGCGCCCAGGGGCGGGCAGAGGACGCTCTGGGGACCCCCTCGTCCCCGGGTCCCCCAAGTGGAGGGAGACAGACGGGCGTCTCCCTGCAGAACCAGGCGCCGGGACCCAGCAGACAGGGGACTCGGGATGGCCCCCTCACTCAGACTCCACACCGGAGCCCCAGACGGCTGAGCCGGAGCCCAGGAGGGAGCCCGGGGCCCCAGGAGCGAGGCCTCCGCGGGGGGAGGGGGAGGCCAGGGCTGGCATGGGTCCCTGTCTTCAGGGAGCACCAGGCGGGGGCGGGGGGGGCGCAGAGGTGACGCCAGGTGGTGTGCAGGGCGGTGTCGGAGGAGAGGACAAGGGCAGGGCTTTGCGGGTGAATAGGAGTTGGCAGATGGCGGCGTTCCCTGGGGGAGGGCCTCCGGAGCCGCCGTTACCCCCAGGGCGGGGACTCGCCCTCCGGGGTGACTGTTGTCCTGGGACAAGGCCTCTAAGCAAGACCCTCTCCCTTGGGTGCCCAGCCCTGGCCTTTCCTCCCGCGGCCGGAGCCCAGCTCGGGGCCCCGCTGTGCACGGGCAGGGGCTCAGGGACCCCGGCAGCCCGCCCTCTCCGGCTGCGCTCAGAGGCACGGTGGGGCCTGTGCCGGAGGTCCGGGCTGGGCGAGGGGCAGGACAGGCGGGCCCCAGGGAGGGGCTGAGGGCGGACAGGCGCTGCCTGAGGCTGGCAGAGGCGGAGGGAGCCCGCCTGGTTCCCCCGGGACCCCTGCCTCTCTCAGGCCTGCTTCCCCATCCCGCTCCGAGGCTGCCGCACAGGCGCAGTGGTGGCTGAGGCCAGAGGACCCCTGCACCTGCCCGGCCCCACAGCCGGGCCCCAGAGCCACGGCTGGAGCTGGGCACGGCCCTGGCACACTCAGCCCCACGGTGGGCGCCGTGTGCCGCCGGCTCAGCCAGGTCCGGTGAGCCTGAGGGGCGGGGAAGGATGGAGAAAAGACAGACGGGAGAATGAACGCTGGGACTGTGTGGGACGCTGCCTCTCCGATGGAGAGAGAGCACACGGCCCACCCGCCGTGTCTTTAATGGCCGATGCCACGGGGCAGAGTGAGGGCGGGCCAGGATGTTTATAACATTCTCCTGGGTTTCGATCCCACTCAACTGCATGCACCTGGTCCAGCTTGGTTTCCCTGCGGCCTCTATCACTCAGCACGTGGGGCCACGTGTTCGACCACAGGGTCAGCTCACAGCCACAGCCGCTGGCTGTCGCGGTGCCGGGAGGCCCTGCCCTCCACGCTGGGCCTTGCATATGGCTTTGCCAGAGCGGACTGTGCCCTCCTCAGTCCGAGGCCTGAGCCTGCCCACACGCTGTGGCCACGCCCCACACTGGGCTGCCCGGCCCATGGGTGCACCCAGCTGCTGGGAGCCAGGCGGGTGCTGGGCGTGGGTGGCAGGAGAGGAAGAAGGCAGGGAGCATAGTGGGGAGCCCCTAATTCAGCCTCCACTGGGACCAGGTGGCTCCTTGGGGAAGGGCTGGGCCGGCCCTGGGGTAGCCGTGCCCCCAGCCCCTCTGGGCACATTCTCCTCACTCCTGCCCGGCCTCTGCCCTTCTCCCTACAGAGCACACACCACCACCACCACCACCCCCCCCCGTCCCTCTCTGCCCCTCACTCCCTCACCCGGGGCCTGCAGGGTCCCACCCATTCCGACCCCTGCTCTGCTCTAACCAGGGAGGGGGAGAGGAGGAGAGACAGAGAGACAGTGAGAGGGAGAGAAATAGAGACAGCGACCGGGAGAGAGACACACAGGCAGAGACGCCGGCTCCGCCCTCGACGGCAGGGCACCTGCTTCGCACCCCAGTCGGCGGTCACCCCTCGGGGAGAGAAGCACCCGCCGCCCAGCTCTGGGCGGCAGAGGCGCTTAGGAGAGGAGTCTGGCCACCTAGCCACCTGCCTGCCCTCCCCTGCCTCCCCTGCCATCAGCACGGTCATCACTTAGGAAGGAAGAAGAGGGGGATTGGGAGAAGGTGACCTTTTCCTGGGGGGGGGGGGGAGCTGATGACAGTTTGGGGGGCCCAGTGCCGGTGTTCCTGACTCTGGCTCATTTCCTCCTCCCCAGGTGGCCCCTCCCGTCCCCGCAGGCTCCGTCCTCCTCCTCCTCCTTCTCCTCCTCCTCCTCCTCCTCCTCCTCCCCGCACCCCCACCCCGCCCGGGGTCTAAGTTCTCGGCACACCAGCCCCACCCAGGCGGAGCTGGCACCCCTGCAGCCGCCCGCCGGGCAGAGCAGCCCGGGAGGGAGGGCAGGGCGTGCGCCGGGAGGGTGGGCGGTCGGGATGGCACTTGGTTGGGTGCTGCCCCCAGGCACCCACCAAACCCTAAGCTGGGGGTCGTGGGGGCGTGAGGGGGTGTGACTGCAGCTCCAGGTGGACGTGAGGGAGGCCTTCCTGGGGGGCCCTCGGGCCTCAGGGACCGCCCCCCCTCGTGTGAGCGGTCCTCTGACAGACCTCCCGTCCTCTCCACCCGTCCAGCTTCTTAGAAGCTCTGGCCGGCTCGCACCCCCCCCCCCCCCCGTGCTGGCCCTCCCTCGGGGACCTGGTGCTCCCGGCTCCTCAGGCTCCGGCGGCCCCCATTCCGTGTGTGTGAGCCCCCCAGAACGGTTAGTGATGGCCCCCCCGAGGCTGAGAGACCGAGTTCAGGAACCTGCAGCCAGGCCCCCAGGGACCTCCCAGCAGGGAACCTGCCTTGCCTGGCTCCCGGGGTGCCTGGGCCTGAGAAGGCCCCTCGGGCTTCTGTGTGGGCTGAGCCCTGGGAGTTGGAGGGTTCCCAGGACCCCCTCGCCCACACTCCCTGGCGGCAGGGGGAAGGGCAGCCCCATCCTCCTCCCAGCCCCCCCGGCCTGTGGGGGGGGGTGCAGGGGGCTGGCTTCTGTAAGGGAAGCCCGAGGCCCTTCCACCCTGAGGACCCAGGACCCAGAAGGCTGCCTGAGGGGCTGTGGGCTGTGCCCCCCGGGTTCCCAGAGACCCCCCAACCTAAGCGCCGGGCCCTCCGCCTCGCACCCTCCGCAGCTCCGTTCCGGCCGAGAAAGAGAGCGCACACTCTGCCCAGTTTCAGTGTTTTATTAGCAAAACCGTACAAAAGGGTCTGTCTTCGGGGAGGCCTGGCCGGGCCTAGGTTCTGCTCCTGTGCAACATGAAACCTGGGGGGGGCAGGGGGCAGCACAGTGTAGCCTGCAGCTCAGTCCCCGCTCCGGGAACCCCAGTGGACGGGCGGAAAGGGGACCCCCAGACACGCCCTGCCCAGCAGACACAGGCCGAGGCAGCACCAGGTGTTGTTGGTGGGGGTGGGGGGGTCGGGCCGGGCAGCAGTGGGCCTGGCAGAGAGCAGCTCCAGCCCAGGAGCAAAGGTGCGGGGCGTCCCGGGCTGCCGGGCAGGGGCCTGCGTGGCCAGCCTTCGCCCAGGGCTGGCGGGAGCTCGGCAGGAGGAGCCGGTGGCCACACGGCAGGCGGGTTCCGGGCTGGAGTGAGTCGGGGCCTGAGTAGCAAACCCCGACTCCAGCCACCGAGGCCTGGGGGCCGGCGGGCTGGCGGCCGGCGGGGCGGGCACGTGGCGGCCTGGCCCTCACGCCGGCCTGTCTTCAGCACCGCTCTCCTCGGGTCCCCTCTCCTTGGGGTCTCCTCTCCGCACCCCCCTCTGCTGGCCGCAGGCATCTCCTGGGCGGCAGCTCGTGGGAGGGGGGGGTGGGGGCCGGGCAGTGCCAGGCGCAGCAGCCGGGGCTCCGGGGAGCCTGAGACCTGGAGGAAGGAAGACGCCAGACGTCAGGGGGGCCGGAGGGGGAGGGGAGCGGGGGGGGGGTAGGCGGGGGGGGGGGTACAGCTGAGGGAAGGGACGGGGCGGGAGGGGGCTCCTTACCTGTGGGCACGCTCCTGGCTCCGGGACACGCTGCCGCCTCAGCTCGTTTGGGGGCTGGGGCCGTGGGACCCTCTGCCCGCGCGGTGAGTCAGCCCGCTGAGCTGGAGCATGAATCACGGGTGCTGCTGGGGAGAGAACACGGGAGCCGTGTGAGCTGGCTCAGCAAACTCCCCCGGTCCTGCCTCCCACCTGCCCCTCTCCCTCACCCCGGGGTCTCTGCGCCCCACGCAGCCCTGGGGCCCGCTGGCTGGGGTGCCTCCGAGCCTCCTGGGCTCCCCTGGAACCATGGCCCTGGCCTGGGCGCTCCCTGCTCTATGGCGACCCCTGGTGGTTAGTGCCCAGCTGCAGGGGCTCACCTGAGGGGCCAGGAGCCGGCGCGGCTGCTGCTGCTGCTGCTGCTGCTGCTGCTGCTGCTGCTTTGGGGCTGGGGGTCAGCTTGCTTCCTCCAGGACGGGAGCGGGCGGTCCTGTCCGAGGCTGGCCGGCTGCCCTGTGCGGCCACGGCGGGAGGGCGCTGCAGCCCTGAAGCTGAGGTCCCCGAGGCACGGGCTGTCTCCGCTTCGGCTCTGGGGCGTCCCGAGCTCGGTGCCCGCTGCCCGTGCCACTCGGAGGGGGAGCTGGCCACAGGGTGCTGCGCGGGAGGCGGGAGCCGGGGCTGGCTCGCCGTGACCTGAGTGTGTCCGGGGGGGTTGGGGGGTCTGGTGGACCAGGCAGGCCCAGGCCCCGAAGACAGACGGCGGAGGTGACGGGCAGGGTGCGGCAGGGAGAGGAGACTCTGTCCCTGTGTCCTGTGGGTCAGGCTGGGCGGCCAGGCGCTGTCCCCCTGAGGGAGTCGGCCCAGCTGGAAAGTCCCGGTGGGCAGAGGCTGCGGCGGGCACGGCGGCGGCGGCCCCGAGGCCCTCTACTCGGGCTTGGCGCAGTCGCTGACGGCGGACTCGTTGGTGAGGGCCGGCGTGAGGGCGCCCTCGGGCTCGGGCTCGGGCTGGGCCCCGGCCTCCTCGGGGGCGGGGCTCGGGGCGGCGGGCCCGGCCTGCTCCAGGCCGCCCTGCACCTCCAGGCCGCGCTGGATGAGCTGCTCCAGGGTCTTGGGCAGCGGGTGGCGCAGGAAGTGCTTGAGCTTGGGCTGCAGGGTGCCCACCACGTACTGGATGATCTCCTCCTCCTCGGCGTCCACGTACAGCGTCTGGTACAGGTCGCGCTTGCGCCACAGGAACTGGTCGAGCGGCTCGCCCTGCTTCTGCGGCAGGTCCAGCTCGCGCTGCAGCGCCTCGCGGGACAGCGTGCCCTCGCTGTACTGCAGGAACTCCTTCTTGAACTGCACCCAGTTCTTGACGGAGCCCTGCTTGAACTCCCACCACTTCTTGGCCGGCCCGTTCATGTGGTTCTGGATCTGGGACAGCCAGTACTCCTCCGAGCCGCCCACCTGCTGCAGGTACTCCTCCAGGTGGCTGAGGAACTCGTGCGGGTCCTCGAACACCTGCGTGTCCACGCCGGGCAGCGGCTGCCCGTCCTCGCCGGGCCCCCAGGGCGGGTACTGCTGCGCCTCCTCGTCCTCCAGCGCCTGGCCCGGCGGCAGCTCGCCCGCGGCCGGCGGCGGCGGGATGGCGTAGGGGCTGACGCTGTAGTCGTAGCCGTCGGCCTCCTGGCAGTAGCCCTCGGGGCCGCCCACGCCCACGGACACGGCGCGGCCCGGCTCGCCGCCCGCCGGGTGCTTGGCGCCCGCGGCCTCCAGGCGGTCGGCCCAGCGCTCCAGGCGGTAGAAGACCTCGCGCCACACGTGCATCTCGCGCTTGACCCAGCGCTCCAGGTGCGCGATGGTGTCCTGGCAGCGGCTCAGGCAGGCCTTGATGGAGCGGCGCCAGCGCAGCGAGTCGCCGGGGGGCACGTAGCCGTCCAGGTTGCCCTCCAGCTTGCCCACCGAGCGGTGCAGCCCGCGGAGCTCGCGCTCCACCTGCTTGGACACCTCGGCCAGCAGGTGCCGGTGGGTGCGGCGCACGTGCTCCAGCATCTCGGCGCGGCACTTGCCGATCTGCAGCACCACGTTGGGCTTGGCCACCGGCCCGCCGCGCGGCGCGGGGTAGGCGTGGAGGCCCCCGGGCGTCCTGTGGTCCAGCTCCATCGGCGCAGGGGACCGGAGGGCGGGCGGAGCGTCCTCTGGGGCGGCGGCGGCGGCGGCGGCGGCTGCGGCTGGAGGAGCGGGCGCCGGTGCGGCGGATGCAGGAGGACGGATGGAGGGTGGATGGATGGATGGGTGGATGGATGGATGGCGGCGGGCGGAGAGGCTCGGAGGCTCGCAGGAGCGGTGAGACCGGTGAGGCGGCCGCGCCAAGCTCTGCAGCAGCCGCCGCGGCGCCGCTCTTTATGCCGCCGGCGGCCGTGGGCGGACCCTCGCCGAGCGCGGCCTCCCATTGGCCCGCGCCCCCCCCGGCCCGCCCCCGCGCCATCCGCCGGCGGATCCACCCGGCGGAGCGAGGACCCGCGCCCGCGGCCCCGGTGACTCATCCCGTCCTCCGCCCCCTCCCGCCGCGCCGCCGCGCCGGGCCGAGCGGACCGCGACCACCCCCCAGGCGGGGCGGGGCGGGGGGCAGGGGTGCGCCCCGAGAGCCGGAAGCGCGTGAGCCCGCCGCCTCCCCTCCGCGCCCGGGGCGGGAGGGGGCCCCGGGCTCAGCGCCCCCTGCCCGGAGGGGAGGTGCCGCCCGCCCTGCCCGGTGCGGCCGCGATCTCAGCCACAGTGAACCCCGACCCCCATGCTCAGACCCCCCGAGCTGAGGGTGCCCAGGCGGGGCGCACACCCCCGGGGTCAGGCCCGGAGCCGCTGCCCGCCCTGCCCTGGGTCCTCCGCGCCTGTGGGTCCGCAGGCCTGGGCGCTGCCCCCTGGCACCGGTGTGGGTGTGAGACGCCTGACAGCCCCGCCCTGGCCTCGGTGCGGCCTGAGGTCCCCCCAGTGCCCCCCAATCTGGAAGCTGGCCCGGGGTGCGGGGGGTGGGGGGGGATGGAGGGCCTGCGCCCACTGCAGGGCTGGGCCCTGAACCCCAGGCGGGGGAAACCTGTCATAAGCGCCAAGAGGCTGGCAGAGGGAGCGGGAGGGGAGCGGGAGGAAGGAGGGAGGGGGCCGGAGAGGCAGCCGCAGCGGCGGAGCACAGAGCAGAGCGAGAACGCGCCTTATAAGGAAGGCATGGGGCTCCGGAAGCGAGATTCCCGGCTCCCTGGCAGCGCGCGGGGACGGCCTTCCTGGGTGACCCGCCGGGAGGTCTGGGCCCGTCACCTGGCACACCACCCCACGGCCAGGGCAGACACCCCTCCCCGGGCTGCCCCAGAGCCGAGCCCCTGCTGCCGGCCTCTGCCTCTCCCTCTGCCACCCCCACTGCACACTCATCCCCCCGTCATCCTCCCCACGCACCCCCAGACACGCATCCCCCCGCACTGACACGCACCCACCCCCCGCACTGACACGGGTCCCCCCGCACTGACACGGGTTCCCCCGCACTGACACGCGTCCCCCGGTACACGCACCCCCCGGTACACTCACCCCCCGGTACACTCACCCCCCGGTACACGCACCCCCCGGTACACTCACCCCCCGGTACACGCACCCCCCTCCCGCAGCCCCGCTCTGGCTTAGTCACTCGTGGGGACACGGCCCTGGCAGGTGCCCACGCTCTGGAGTCCCCACTCCCCCCGCCCCTCCCCCAGCGGGGAGCCCTCCTCCCACCCCGAGCCAGTCTGGCTTCCGCCCCTGCTTTGGACGGGGAAAGTCTTTCTGGCAAAATCTCCCCAAAAATGGCTCTCCTGGCATTTCTAATTTCAGGCGAGTGGGTGGGAGAGGGGGGCGGCGGCAGCGCTCCCAGAGCCGGGATCCCGAGCTCAGCCGGCGCTCCCGAGCGGGAGCCGGAGCCGGAGCCGGAGGAGGCAGCGGGTCGCTGGGGTGAGTGGCCGGCCGGGTGCTGGGAGCCCGCGTGGAGGGGCGGCCGTGCCCCCGTCTGCAGGAGCCCGGGCCGTGTCCGAGGGCCCTGGTGGGGGGAGGCCCCCGAGCCGGGGGGCAGGGACCGCGCCCCTCCCTGTGCACACCACACGCGTGTGCGGTGGGCGTGCCAGAGCCAGCACCCGAGCGGCCAGGAGTCACCCCGCTAGCCCCCTCAGGTCCAGGGCCTCTGACCAGCTGGGCGGCCTGGGCCAGGGCGTGGCTCCGTGTCCCAGGACCCACAGTGGTCTCCGCCTCCTCCTGCCCCACCCACGGCAGCCGTGTCTGCGCCCAGCCAGGGCCTGGGGGGCCCGGGAGGGGAGGGTACTGGGGGAGGGGGGGCGGCCAAGGCGGGCAATGGGGGCGGGTTAACCATCGCCTGTGGGGCAGCGGGCCTGGGGGGGCGGTGGGGGGAGGGCACCTCCAGGTTGGTGGGCGGCCCCTCCCAGGCTGGTCCAGCAGCCGGGGAGGGCGAGGCTGCGGGCCTGCAGGGGGCTGCGGAGGCTGCTGGCGGAGCCGCAGGACAGACAGAACGGCTCTGTGCTGGGGAACGTGTAATCTGGTGTAATTATCGCCCCAGAGGCTGCAGCACACCCCGCACTGGCCCTGGGGCTCCGTCCCCCCTCCAGGCCGCTCCCCCGGGGATGGGGTCTGCCCGCCTCACCCTGCCCCTCCGAGCAGCCCTCCCCCCAAGAGGGCAGCCTCCCCCGCCTCACACAGCAGGAGGGGCGGATGGCAGGAGAGCTGGCCACGCAGGGAGGGGAGGCCCGGGCCCCTCTCGGAGCCCAGCGGTCTGCGGTCCGGGCCTCACCCCCGCCGAGGCCTGGCCTTAGGGAGAGCTCTGGGGGGCCGGTGGGCGGGCAGGGTGAGCACAGCTGCCCAATGCCGAGGCCAGCGGGACCCACTGAGACCCTCTGGTCTGGCCTTCTGCCCGGGGCTCAGGCGGCCACAGCAGGGCTGAGATGCTCCTCTCAGGGTGCCCGCCCCACCCCACCCCGAGCTGGTGCCTCCGTGGGCCTCCCCGCCTCCCGGCTGCTCCGTGACCGGCCCGTCCCCCACAGCGCACACCCCTGTGGGGACCCTCCTCTCCTGTGGGTGCTGCTCCCTCCTGGCCGAGGTCCGCCTCAGCGGTCAGCCCTCCCCCGGCCGGGGCGTGCGTCCGGGGGTCACCCTCCACACCCCGTCTCGGCCGCCCCATGGGGCCATCCCGGTCCGGGGCCTCACTCCTTGGCCCCACGCCTGCGGGGGCTGGCGGGAAGGACCAGCCACCCGGTGCCCGCCGCCCGGTGCCCGCCGCAGGCCCAGCGCCGGCCGGCACTGCTGGAGGGCAGCCTCCCTCACCCGGAGGGCAGGACCTGTGCCCCTGCTCCCGCCGCCTCCCGCGGGGGCTGCGCTCACAGCGAGTGGCACAGAGCGGGCCTTCGGGGGGGTCAGACATTAAGCAGGCTCCCCTGAGCCTCAACTTCCCACCTGTGAAATGGACGGCAGTGCCACAGCCACATGTCACTGAGGCTGAGGGCAGGAGTCCCTGCCAGTCTGTCAGTGTCACCCTTCCACAGGATCCCCCTGTGGCCCCCTTCCTGCCGCTCCCCCCGCGCCCCCCCCCCCCCGCCTTCACCTCCCGGGGCGCAGGGGCAGGGCCTGCGGGGGGGCAGGGCGTCCCGATTGTGGGCCAGGTCCCGAGACAGGAGGGGCCGCGGGGAGGCTGGGTCCCGGGGAGGCTGGGGCCTGGGGAGGCTGGGCCTTGGGGAGGCTGGGCCCGGGGAGGCTGGGCCCGGGGAGGCTGGGCCCCGGGGAGACTGGGCCTTGAGGAGGCTGGGCCCTGGGGAGGCTGGGCCTTGGGGAGGCTGGGCCCTGGGGAGGCTGGGCCCCGGGGAGACTGGGTCTTGGGGAGGCTGGGCCCTGGGGAGGCTGGGCCTTGGGGAGGCTGGGCCTTGGGGAGGCTGGGCCCTGGGGAGGCTGGGGCCCGGGGGAGGCTGGGCCCGGGGAGGCTGGGCCCGGGGAGGCTGGGCCCTGGGGAGGCTGGGCCCCGGGGAGGCCGGGCCCGGGGAGGCTGGGCCCGGGGAGGCTGGGCCCCGGGGAGGCTGGGCCCCGGAGGCACAGGAGCCGGGAGAACATTTTCTCTGCTTCCTCCCAGCTTGGCATCCTGTCCCGGAACAGGCAGCCGGGCCTTCTGCGCCCCACTTCCAGACACCCCCCCCCCCCCCCCGCCTCCCGCCCCAGCGCCTTCCGGCGCAGCCTCCAAGGAAACTTCTGTATTTTTCCGGGGATCCTGGCACGGGGTGCTGCCAGCTGCTCCCTACATCCTCAGGCGGCCCCCGCCCCCGGACCAGGAGGCTGAGCCGGTCCTCCCAGGGCCCTGCCCCCAGCCCTAGGGGGGCCAGGCCCGCAGCGGGAGGCCAGAGCCGGGGAGGGAGAGGGTGCACAGGGCCGTCTGCCTGCTGCGCCCTGAGGTGGTCAGTCAGTCAATCAGCAAACAGCCCCCCAGGGCGGGCCGAGGTGGGCGCGGGGGGTGCAGGCCGGCCCACAGAGCGGGGCGTCTCCTCGAACCCACACGGGCCCCGGAGAGCACGGGCCTCGCCCACAGCCAAGCTCTTCGAAGGCCGCCTCGTCCCCTCGGACCGGACGGGGGAGAGAGACCCCTGCCGCGCATGGTGGGGATCCCATGGGGTGTGGGGGCCCGGGAGGCTGGCACCGAGGCTGGGCAGGGGAGGCTGCTGCAGGGTCAGGCTGGGGGGGTGGGGGCGCTGGGTCCTGTCTCCAGGGCAGGAGGGGAGAGGAGGGGTTGCTGGGCGGGACGCGGGGCCTGTGGCCCGGAGGGGCACAGGGGCCGCAGGAGCAGCCCATGGGGAGGCCCCAGCTGAGAGCCAGGTTAGGGGCAGGGCCAGCTGAGAACGGTCTAGGGTTGGGGAAGGGGAGCCAGGGCCGGCGGGCAGGTGACGGGGAGGCGAGGCCGCAGCAGGAGCAGCGGGGAGCCTCCTGGGTGGGAGGGCAGCTGCCCCTTCCCCTACCCTGGGTGCCCGGCCGGCTGGGTGCCGTCCCCGGTGCCCAGGGCCCCAGACCCTGCTGCCAGGCCCCCCCGGGGCAGCCCTCAGCGGGGGAGGGCCCTGCCGGCTGGCCCCGGATGCCCGGACTGCGCTGGGAGCAGTGCAGGGAGGGGCGCCTGCCTCCGGCTCCGCTCCCTCCCGGAGCTCTCCCGCAGCTTCCGGAGCCATAAAAGGAGAGAAGCCCAGGGAACAGCGGTGACGGAGACGCGGCTCCCCACGCAGGCGCCCGCCCGCCCGCCCCGCGCCCGCCGGAAGCAGCGGGAATGGTGGCCGGTGCGGCGAAGCCCGGGGCCCCCACCGCTGCGGCCGGCCCGCCGCCACCTGCCCTGCGCCCCCCACGGGCTGCCCGAGCGGGCCCGGCCCCCCAGTCCCCGGCCGCCGACATGACAGCGGGGCTCCCAGCACTGCGGGGCCTGGCCGGGCACAGCCTCTGCCAGCGTGCGGACTGGCCGGGGAGGGAGCGGCCCAGGGGCTGGCAGGTGCGTGAGGGGCGCAGGGCTGGCGGGGCTCACCCCTCCCTGTCTGACCGCCCGTCACCCCCGCCCTCCCCTGGCTGGGCCACCTTCCAGCTGCCTCCCGCCCGCCCACCCGCTTGGACAGGCCACCGGCCACCCAGTCCAGCCAGCCGCGCCCTGGGCTCCTGCCCTGGCTGCCCAGGCCTCCGGCCCCGACTCCCTGCCTGGGAGCAGAGTGGACGCAGGGTGGTGGGTCCCTGGACGCTGGGCGGAGGGGGGGCCATCACAGCCCAGCCGCCCGGTGAGACCACCCTGCCCCAGCGGCCCCGGGTCTCTGCATCCAAGCACAAGGCCACCAGCAGCCGGGGGACTGGTGTCGGCCGAGGGGCCGCTGGCCGGAGTGGGGCAGGGTTCCAGGACAGCCCGCAGCGCCCAGGCCCCGTGGGGGGTGGCAGGTCCCTAACCCAGCGCGTCCCCAGCAGGGGGCGCTGACATGAGCCCGCTGCTGCCCATGGTCCAGGCTCTGCCCTGAGTTACAAGTGCCCCTCATACAAGCGGTCAACACCAGTCACAACCACCTCCCCACCCCGCGGCCACAGCCACGACCCCCGCACCACCACCACCATCCCATCACCACCACCCCATCACCACCATCCCATCACCTCCACCACCACCACCACCAGCAGCATCACCATCACACCTCCATCACATCATCACCGTCACCTGCACTTCCACTCCCACCACCACCATCACCCTGCCCCTCCCGCTGCCCCAGCCGCTCGGGCCCCACAACAAACACACAGGCTTCGGGCTGAAACGTTTATTCTCTCAGTTCCGAGGCTGGAAGTGCCCCTGGCCCCGCCCCGCGGAGCGAGTGACTCTGGGGAGGGCCCGGCTGGTCCAGGGTCAGGACTATCCCGTCCTGGAGTCTCTAGAAGGTTCCACCTCACTGGACCCGGCAGACACCACGCTGGAGAAGCCTGGGCGGCCCACTGACAGCAGCCACCATGGGCGAGGCCGCCGGACCCCGGCTCCTGGGGACGGCCCGTGGCCAGCGTGCGGCTCAGGCAGGCTGGGCGGGGGGCGCTGTGGACCACGCCGACCCGAGCCACCCCACCCCCTCCTGCCCACCCCGGGGCTCCACGTCCCTGACACAGGACCCTCTCCAGAGGTGCCGCAGGCCCCGGACCCCACACGAGGGCCGTCATTGTCCTGTGTGCCCTGTGGCTGCCGACGTGGTGGCCACCGCCGTCCCCTCCACCGGGGTCCCTGCCCGGCCGCTCTGGCCACCTCGTGGGGGCCTGGGCCACGGTGCCGGTCACTGTCCAGGCCGGGGTGTGTGTGTGCGTGTGTGTGTGTGTACCTGTGAGGCCCACCATGCAGGCGGCCGCTCCGCTCCTCCCAATCAGAGAGCAGGCTCTGCTGGTTGGCGGGCTGTGCCCCCACCACACACCAATCCGGCCCCCGGCCCCCACCCCCCACCCCCCACACCAATCCGGCCCCTGGCCCCCACCCCGCACCACACACACCAATCCAGCCCCCAGCACCCTGCCCCCCGCAGCTCCGGGCCGCAGTGCCCTGGCCTCCCTCTGCAGGGGCCTGGCTCCAGCTCCTCCTCTCCTCCCCCCGTCCTTCCCGCCCCCCCGCCCCCCGGGCTGTGCAGCGCCAGGAGGGGCTGTCACCCGCTGGCGCTGACTCAGGCGGAGGGGCCTTTGTCTGGGAAGAAAGCACGTCAGGCCCACGTCATCCGACCCAGCGCGGGCCTGACGCACCGCCCAGCCCAGCCCAGGGCGGCCCCGTGCGGCGGCGGGGGCTCCGGGGACACACAGTAGAGAGGAGGGCCCCCACTTTCCGTGTCCCCCCCCACACACACACCCCTGCAGCCAGGTGAGGAGCGGCTGGGAGAGCACCGCCAGGCGCCGCCCTCTCCGTAGCGTCAGAGTCTGGGGGGGCAGGGCTGACCCTCATCCAGAGCGAGGGAGGCTGATGCCTGCAGCCTTGGGGTCCTGGGCCTCCAGGGGGCCCCCAGCAGGACTGAGCCCGCCACAGCAGGCGGCTGAGCTCGCCGGTCTGGGAGCAGCTGGTCTCGAGTGGCCAGTGAGGCCTCTGAGAGGGGGGACCCCAGTCCATGTGGTGAGAGGGACAGGACAGACTGGACAGAGGCTCTCCGAAGGGCCTGACCCCACCCCACAGGCTGGGCAAGGGGACCTGGCAACGCCTGGCACTCAGTGGGCTCCGCCCGCCCCCTCCCTGGGTTCCCAGGCAGCGGCAGCGGGGTCTGTCCGGGCTGCCGAAGGGAAGGGGACAGTGGGACGAGGGGACAACGTGGGCACAGCCCCCCGCCCCCCAGCCCAGGGCGGCCTCCGAGGCTCTCAGGCCCATCACCGCCCTCGGCCCGTCGATTGGGGTAACACACCCCCCGGGAAGGTCACGGCTTTGGCCGCCTCCACGCCCAGGACTGGACCACACGCGGCCCCGCCAGCCGCCCCCCAGCCCCGGGCAGGGCCTGTGCCCGTGCTCAGGCAACGGAGGACAGAGGCGGGTTCTGAGGAGCAGGCGGCGGCCGCGGGGCCCGCAGGTCACGGGAGCCGCCGCCGTGCCCGCCTGGGGCTCCGAACGTCCGTCCCCTGCGCTGGCCGCAGCTCTCCACGCTGGCCGGCGCCCTCAGCGGCCAGACCCTGGTGGGCGGTGGCCCCCAAGGGACAGGCCATCTGTGCGCAGGGAGGAGAGGAGAGGGGGCCCTGGGGGCAGAGGGCTGAGCAGTGCAGTGAGGCGGCCCCCCTTGGGGGGGCAGGGGGGGCGGACCCAGCAAGGAAGACGCTCGGAATGGCACGTGGAACCGCGTCAGGTCAGCGTGTGGCCCACGTCTCGGGGACCGAGTCTGGGCGGGACGGGTGCTGGGTGCTGGGAGCCCGGAGGTCCCCTCGGGAAAGACGCGGGCGCCGCGGAGACCAGGCTCCAGCGGGACCGCGAACAGCCGTCCACCGGCCACAGGAGGCCCTGCTGGCGACCCGCCTCGGGCCCCCGGGACACGCACAGCCACCAGGCCAGCGGCACCCGAGGGGCGGGGCCTGGACCAGCCTGCGGCCGGCCGGGACAGCAGCGCGGCCATGGTGGCCTGAGCGCCCGCTCCCCCCTCCAGGGGCCCACGCTCTCCAGGCTCTGCGGGTCAGACCTCTGTGCAGGGTCAGAGCAAGGCTCAGCCAGAGCGCCAGGCAGACCCGCCCAGTCCCTGGCTCCCCCCATCACTTGACGGGACAGAAGGCAGGTAACAATGGGAGGGGCCCGCGCGTCTCAGCACCCGCTCCCGGGGACAGCTCCCGCCTCCCGGGGACAGCTCCCGCCTCCCGGGACAGCTCCCGCCTCCCGGGACAGCTCCCGCCGCGGCACCACGCGGCCAGGGCACCGTCAGTTCTCGCCCGCGGTGCAGGGCGCGCAGGCCGCGGGGGCGCAGCCCCCTGAGCGCTCCCGGGGGCCCTCGGGCTCGGCCACGGCCCTGAGGGGCGGGCGCCGCAGGGCGAGCTCGGAGCGCAGCGCCCGCAGCTGCCCCAGCTCCCGCACCGGGAAGCAGGGCCGGGCCGCGGCGGAGCGCAGCACGGTGTCGAAGGCCGCGGCCGCCCGCTCCCAGGGCGCCGCCTCGCCCCGCCCGGCAGCCCCGGGGGGCCCGTCCTCCTCCGTCTGCTCCGGGGGGCGCTCGGCCGGCCGCCCCGCCCCGGCCTCCAGCCGGCCGCTCAGCCGCGCCCGGGCCGGCCCCCGAGCTCCGGGCCGCGCGCGAAGGGCTGGTCGTGAGGCCTGGCTCCGGGGCGCTCGGGCTCCTCCGCGGAAGAGGAGCCCTCGGCCGGCGCGGCGGCCCCGGGCCACAGCCGCCCCCAGGCGCGGCTGAAGATGGCGGCCGGCACGGCGCCCCAGGCGCAGGCCACGCTGCCCACGGCGTCGCTCCGGCCGCGGCGCGCGGGGCAGCCGGGCGGCGCCCCCGGGGGGCAGGCGAAGCTCTCCAGGAAGCCCCGCCGGATGCCCTGGTCCATGGGCGGGAGGAGGGCGGCGGCGCCGGCTGGCAGGAAGACGGTGAAGATGCTCCCGGCCACCAGCTCGGACGCCGGCGGGTGGGCCCGGGAGCCGTCCAGCAGCAGCACGGCCTTGCTGTCCGCGGGCAGCCCCCGCACCGCGGAGGCGAAGGTGTGGTGGAACCAGCCGGCCAGCGCGGCCCGGCCCGCCCACGCGGTCCCCGGCGCCTGCTGGGTGCCCCCGGGGGCCCCGGCGCCCCCACACTTCCCGACCACCAGGGGCCTGACCCTGTGGGAGCCCGCGGCGTTGGCGCACAGGAGGACGGTCAGCCTGTCCCGGCCCTGCCTGCCGCCCGGCGCCGGCTCGCCCTCGGCGGCGGGTCCGGGCCGGCGCTGCCAGAAGAGGCCGGTCTCACCGGCGTTGTACACCTGCTCCGGCGTCAGGCCGTGCTCGGCCGCCAGGCCCCGGAAGAAACCGCAGAACCGCTCGGCCGCCTGCCTCTCCCCGGCCGCGTCCAGCCTCCTGATGCCGTGCCGGGCCTTAAAGCGCCACAGCCAGCCGCCGGAGAACACGCAGGGCTCGGTGAGCCGCAGCTGCGCGTACAGGTCCTTGGCCTTGGCGGTGAGCGCGGGGCCGGACACGGGCAGGCCCGCGGCGCGCCGGCCCAGGAACCAGGCGTGCAGCGCCCGGTCCAGGCGCTCCAGCCGGGGCGTGTGCAGCGTGCGCCGCCGCTCCAGCGCGGGGCCGCAGGCCGAGCCGGCCAGGAAGCGCAGCAGCCGCGCCTTGTGGGCCCGGATGTCGTAGAGCGTGGACATGCCCACGTTGTACTCCTGCATCAGCGCCTTCCGGCTCTCGCCCTTCTCCAGCCGCGCGCACACGTCCATCTTCTCCCTCAGGGTCAGCACCACCCGCTTGCGCCTCCCCCCGGGGCCCCTCCCGGCGGCCTGCCCGGCGGCCATGTGGAGGGCGGCTGGTCGCGTCCCGGAGGCAGGCAGGGGGCCGGGCCCCGGTGCTGGGGGCCTCCCCTCCCCCTTCTCCGTGCTCCCTCCGGGCCCAGCAGCCTCTGGCATCAGGGCTCCCCCGTCTTCCGCTCCTGGCACGGACGTGGCAGCTCCTGGGACTCTCTCGTCACACGGCCCCACACGTCTCTGCGCTGCTAAGGCCGTGGCCTCCTCTGTGGGACGGAGGCCGCTCCTCCCCTCGGCCCCAGGCCAGAGCAGAGGGCCGTGGAGCTGGCTGTGGCTCGCAGAGGCTGCGCTGTGAGGCCCTGTGGGGAGCAGAGGAAGGAGAGGCCGTCACCCGCTTTTAAGGAGATGCTTGGCAGGAAGCCAGCTTAGAGACCGGGCGGAAAGGGGACCCCGAAGGAAGGGCTGGGATGCCCGGAAAGGGTGTTCTGGAGGCTCACCGCCAGGAACCCGTTCCCGATGGACGGCGCCTCACGCCTGACACGCAGGGGTGCGCAGGGCGTTAGCTGAAAACGGGGACCCGGCTCCTGAGGCAGTGGCCTGCTTCAGAGATGGCTTTCAGGTGGCACCCGGAAACAACGTCTCACACCAGAAGGTCCGAGCACGGCAGGAGAAACCTCGGGGCTTCCAGCCTGGCCCCCTCCACCTCCAGGGAGGCACCGCCACCCAGGCCACGGGACACGGACGGCCTGTTACCCTCTCGTGCCCAAGGAACAGCCCAGAGGGGCAGGAGAGCGGGAGGGAGCCCCTTATCCAGATGCAGACCCCTCCCTGTCCTTGCAGAGAGCTAGGAGAAGAGCTGGCCTGGGGGCAGAGGGGCAATTGGGGAGGAAGGCTCAGTAAGGGTTCTGGCCCAGCTGCTGGCTCAGTGAGCTTTGACCTATGAGCCGGGAGGTCACAGTGGATTCCTGGTCAGGGCAGCGGATCCACGAGTCTCATCACTGATGCTTCTCTCCCTCCCTCTTCCTTCCTCGCTGAAATCGATAAAAATATATTTTGAGAAAAAGAAGAAGTGTTCTGGAAACGGAGAAAGAGATGGAGGAAGTCTCGGGGGCAAGGAGGATGGGGTGGGGCGGGTAAGGGCCGGTAACATGGGGTGCACATCCTACAGGGAGATCGGTGGGTGCAAACACAGCCCCCTCTGCGCGGACCTCGGGGCGAGGGACCCCGGGGCGGGGAGGCGCGCGGGCCACTCGGCCGATGTGGAGGCGTTTCTATCCCGGGGTCACGCGGGGGGCAAGCGCAAACCCAAAAGGGGAAACAGAAAGTCCAGGCTCAGGCGGCAGGGGAAGGAGGGTGACTCCGCGGCCGGTGGCCTCTGCAGGCGGAGCCCCTGGGTGGGGAGCGGGCGCCGCCAGGCTCCGGGCGGGGCTGCAGGGAATGGCTCGGGGAGGGCAGCTCGGGCCGGTCCCCGTGGGGCGGGAGGCGGAGGGGCTCGGCCCGAGCCGGGGTGCGGCTCCCGGGAGCGCTGCTGGGCGGGAGGGGGACCAGAGACCACAGGGCGCCGGCGCTCCGCAGGCCCGCCCCACTCACCTGCCGGCGCCGGGCCTTCGCCGCCGCCGGATGTGCTGGCGCCCCGCCCCCCCCGGGCCGCGCCCCTCCGCCCCATCACTTCCGGGACGCTCTAGGCACCCCGGAGGACTCGCGTCTCGATGGCTCCGCAGGAGGCAATGGGCGTGCAGATGGAAGAAAGCGGGGCGTCCTGGGTGACCTCCGTGGTACTGGCCCTGAGGGTGCTGTGCCCCTCGCCTTGGCCGTCCGAAGCATGGGCGTGGGGTGACTGCGCCTTGGGTTTCTTGACGAGCGGGGCCTTCTGCTGATGGGCTGCCCCAGGCGGACAGCGCTCAGTGCCCCAATCCCCACCCCCCACCCCCAGACCAGGGCGGCCTTTGACGTGGCCGTCTCTGAGCCCCCTGCCCTTAGCCACATCCAGTGCCCACCCTGTGTCCTTCCTACCCAGCCCCTTCCTCAGCCTGAGCCTCATCCAGACCTAACGGTGATTTCTATGGTGCGATCTGAGGCTTGAGAGAGAACGGGCCAGACTTGGAGGAGATGTGGATGTGAGTGGTGCTGTCATGAGTTGGGACTCTGGGCGACCTTGGGACGGGGTGGCTAATTTGCATGTGGATCCAATGCCCCCAGCCCGGCTTCCACATCCTTGTCCCCGGAACCTGTGGACAGTCACCTCACAGGGCACCCGGGACTCAGCAGGTGCCATTCGTTCAGACTTGGGAGATGGGGGCGGCACCTTGGTCACTGGGAGGGCCCCAGGCCCTCACAGGTCCCTGCAGGAGGGACCACAGAGGGTGGGGGCCAGGGAAGACAGTGTGACCAGGGAGACGGGACCCCAGACACAGGCTGCGTGTGCTTTGTGGGTGAGGCAAGGGCCAGGAACGGAGTGAGGCGCCCCAGGCTGGCAAAGGGAGGGACAGAGGCTCCCCTGCAGCCTCCGGAGGAGCAGGCCCTGCTGACACCTGGGTTTCCGCTCCGAAGACTCGTTCCCAAGTGTCTGCTGTGTAAGCCCCGCGCTCACAGCCCGTGGTTCCAGCCGGACTGATCCCAGACAGGCGTGGGCGCCTTCCTGCGCCTTCATCTCCTCCCGGGGCTCCGGGACCCGCCCACCCCGGGCTGCAGCCTCCCGGTCTCCTGCTGACTCCGCACCAGCCCTGGGCCATCCCTCCATGCTGCCCGTTCACTCAGGCACAGGACAGTCACCCACACCCCAGAGCCAGAGCGGGCGGGGCTCTGCCCTCCGCAGCCGCGCCTCGGCTGCCCGGCTCTCTCCCCTGTCCCCGGGCCAAGCCCCTCGGTCTCACTGATGCCTGCCTCTGCCCGGAGCGCCGGGGCAGCCATGACTCCTGCGTGCCAGCGCACCCCAACTTAGTGGCTTGGCACCGCAGCTGCCGGACCTGAGCCTGAGGCAGCGAGGCCTGCCGGGGGGCGGGAAGGGCACGGGAAGGGACTGGACCCTGGGCCCCCCTCGGCGGGTCTCCGGGGTCAGTGAGCTTGTCCCAGGAAGGCGGGCTCTGTCCCTGTGCCTGTCTGCCGGCACCTCCCGAACATGGAAGCACATGCACCCATCTCCAAGGCGCACGGGCCCCCCCAGAGTCCCCCCATCCCTCTGGGACCTCTGGCCTCGTCTTCAGGACTGAGTCAGCTCTGCCAGAGAGGGAGGGGTGGGAAGAGAGGAGGACAGGGACGAACCCCCCCTGGTGTCCTCAGGGCAGGCAGTGTCCCTTCCCTTCACCCTTGGGCTGGAGGCCCTCCGAGCCCCTCCCCACTCCCCCCTAACCCCCTCCAGCTCTGGAGGCCGAGGGAGGGACACCTGGGCAGCCTGCCCCTGGGGGAGGCCTGGAGGTGACGAGTTTCTCTCAGCAACGAAGGGGCTCAGGCCGAGGGAGCTTGGGAAGCCTGTGGCAACCCAGGAGGTCACGGTGGTCTGTTGGCCGGGGCCTCCCTGGGATGGGGGGTGCTCCCAGCAGCCCCTCCGCCCCCGGGGCCCAGCCGCCACAGGCGGGAGCAGGAAGCCAGGCCAGGGAGCGGCCAGCCAGTCCGGCTGCGTGGCCAGGGGCGTCGGCCTTGGGTGGAGGGACATGAGGAAGCAGAAAGCTGGAGCCCCAGGGGTGACTGCAGAGCAGAGGGGAGGGGAGGGGGCAGGGCGAGTCAGACTGGGGGAGGGAGGCCCTGTCCCCTCCCCCCTCCGCTGTGAGGCCTCCCCCAGCGGCTTCCCCTCCTGCTGAACGAGGAGCAGGGCCGCTCTGCAAAGGGTTGTTACGGGTTCATTTGAGCAGCTGCCCGGAAACAAGACCTCAGGAGGAGAAGCTCTGAGAGGGGCAGCCTCCTCACACCCAGGACCGCAGGGGGGCACGGGCGGCAGCAGGGCGGCGGGGACGGGAAACCGCGGGCCGGGCGGAAAGTGCGCTGGGGAGCCGGCCGGCCGGGGGGCTCAGCGGTGCAGCACCTTATGAGCCAGGAGGTCCCCGTTTGATCCCCGGTGAAGGGCACGTGCCCGGGGTGTGAGCTCCCTCCCCCGTTGGAGGCGTGCAGGAGGCAGCCGGTCCATGACTCTCTCTCCCCCTCTCCCTCCCTCTCTGACATCAATAAAAAACAGTTAAAGGTGAAATAAAAACACTTTAAAAAGCAAGTGAGCCGGGAGGTGTGTGCCTCTTTGATGTTGGAAGGGAAGGGCCGGGCGCTCTGGCGCTCAGAGAACAGACAGCGGGGGGCCTGGTCCCGCCCTGGTGTGGGAACCCCGAGGCCTGGAGAGGAAGGTCAGCTGACACCCAAAGCTGTGTCCTCCCGAGGCCAGCACGGCGCAGCCTCGCCGGAGGCGGAGACCAGCAGCGGGAAGCTGGCCCCGTGCACGTGGCTCCTGGCGGTGGCCGCTCTCCCTGTGGAATTCGTGTTCGGGCCACTCACGGGGTCCCTTCGGCTCTGCCAGGCTGCCCCCCAGCATGTCGGGTTTGGTCTGCGGTCCCTTTGTCATCCCCCCCACCCCCCGTGAAAACAGACCAGCTGTGTGCTTCCGATGAGGCCGGGCAACAGGGCGGGCACCCGGGCACCCACAGGGACACACCAGAAGGCTGGACAGGCGGCGGGTCCCAGGGCTGTGGGGTCGGGGTCGGGGCCCTCCTGCCCCGCGGTGCTGCCTGCCCCTGGGGCCGATGCAGAAACCGCTCCCCCATTGGTTGGCCCCCAGGGCTCTCCGTGTGCAGACACCACCCTGGGGCAGGGCTGGCTCCTGCACAGGCAGACAGACAGGCGGACAGACGCCTGCGGGTGGGCAGGAGGTGCAGGGCACACAGCTGCCAGTGAAGTCGTGCCAGAGCCCTGGCTTGTGTCTCAGTGGCTAGAGCATCAGCCGGCACCCCGATGGGCTGTGGGTTCGATTCTGGGTCGGGCACGTATCTACCTGCGTTGCAGGTTCAATCCCCAGGCCCAGGCAGGGGGCATGCAGGAGGCTACCGATGGATGTGTCTCTCTCACATTGATGTTTCTCTCTCCTCCTCCTTCTCCCTCTCTCTCTCGCTGACAAACAAGGGGAAAGTATATTTCGGTGAGGCAACGAGGAACCGCGCCCCAGAGGGAGGCAGGACAAATGAAAAGGTCAGCGATGGAGGGACCGGGGTGTCCCTGGGACGGGGTCCTGCCCCCCAGACCCAGCCTGGGCTCGGCTCTGGGCAGCAGGCCCCCAGGGGGGGACCCAGGCCTGGCTCAGGCTCTCCTGGCCCGGGGCCCCCGTCACTCACCGGGTCAGAGCCCGGCTTTTCTCCTGCGGATGGGATCGTGTGTGGGGCTGAGCACCGGGGTGGCGGCAGGGAGCCTGCTCGCACTGGGGGCTCGGACCCAGCTTCCTCGCCGTCGTGGCTCAGACGCTCCATGCCGGGCTTCCAGGTCGGTGCGCACAGCCGCCCGCCCGCGGGGCCGCCTGGAGGCTGCTCCGTGGAGAGGGAGCCTGAGGGCCCGCAGAGTGGGGCTGGCCTGGAGCCCAGCGGCCGGGCGCTCCCCAGAGCCGCCGCGCTGAGCCAGCACCAGCTCCAGCCGCAGGATCAGCACAGCCCGGAGGCGCCCTCCAGTCCCCGCAAACAGACACTGCGGAGCCCGGACCCGCCCTCCTGGGGCGCTCCCTCCCAGCCCTGCCGGGGACAGGCTCCCGGGCGGTGCCATCGCCGCTGGGCTGCGTCCCAAGCGCAGACACCTCTGCGCCCGTTGCTGAGTCATGTCCGTTCCAGCCTCCCGCCCCCCAGGCGGCATTGGCCCCCGTTTCTAAAGGGGCAAAGGGTGGGAGCGCCTGGGGATGAAGTTGGGGGGTCAGGATCTTTGGGGGGTACGGGTGAGTGCGGGTGGGGAGGAGTAATGAGGCCACAGGCTGGGACCAGAAGGTGTATTGGGGTCAGACTGTAATGTGCCCCAAACCCGCTGCTTATGCTTTGGGGGTGTCGCCCTGCGGACGTGGGGAGCCCCGGGAACCTAGGAAGGTCGGCTTCCCGTAGCATCTCCCACGGGCGCCCCCGGGGCTGCCTGTGCCCGTTTCTCTGGCGAAGGCCCGCGGCCTGGGCCGGGGGGTAAGCGCTGGACCCTGGGACGCCCCTCAAATCAGAGGCCAAATCTCGGGGACCAGTGGGGTGCTCGCTCCTGGCCGGGCAGGGACCCTGCCGGCGGCTATCCGCGACCCAGCCTGCCAGGCGCAGCGCGGCCGCCAGGTGGCGCTGTGGCGCTCCGCGCGCCTCGCCCTCCCGCCCCCCCTCTCCCCCAGCACTAACGGCGCCGGCGGCGGAAGGGACCACTGAGGACGCGGGGGAGCCGGCGGCGCGGGGCGGGGCTCCCGCCTGCAGCGCCCGCGGCCGCAGGCGCGCTCCCCCCTCAGCCGGCTCCGCGAGGTGGTTCGCTCCGGCCGCGGCGCTCGCCGGTTCCGGGCTGGGGCGCGGGGAGCGGGAGGCGCGCACCGGCTGGCCCTGGCCCTGGCCCCGCGGGCGGCGCCGCGATGCTGCCGCTGCTCGTGCCGCTGATGGGCCTGGCGCTCGCCTACTTCGCGCTGCTGGACGGCTGGTACCTGCTGCGCGTGCCGTGCGCCGTGCTGCGCGCGCGCCTGCTGCGGCCGCGCGTGCGGGACCTGCTGGCCGAGCAGCGCTACTCGGGCCGCGTGCTGCCCTCGGACCTGGACCTGCTGCTGCACATGAACAACGCGCGCTACCTGCGCGAGGCCGACATGGCGCGCGCCGCGCACCTGGCCCGCTGCGGGGTGCTGGGGGCGCTGCGCACGCTCGGGGCGCGCGCCGTGATGGCCGCCTCGTGCGCGCGCTACCGCCGCTCGCTGCGCCTGCTCGAGCCCTTCGAGGTGCGCACCCGCCTGCTGGGCTGGGACGACCGCGCCTTCTACCTGGAGGCGCGCTTCGTCAGCCTGCGCGACGGCTTCCTGTGCGCGCTGCTGCGCTCCCGCCAGCACGTGCTGGGCGCCTCGCCGGAGCGCGTGGTGCAGCACCTGTGCAAGCGCAGGGTGAGCCCCCCGTGCGCGGCCCCGGATGGGACCCTTCCCTCGGCGCCCGCCCCTTTAGGGCCCAGAGCCTCCTCCTTCCCCGGTGCCGTTCTTCCTGGGGCTCCCCGGGTCCCCGAATCCCCTCCACACGGGACTGTGCTTGCCCCTCGCCGCTTCCTAGCCCGACCCCTCCAGCCCCAGGCCCTGTGCCCCTCTCCCAGGACCGCGGGCCCAGGCCTCTCCCAGCCCGGCGCTGTGTGTCCTGAGTGCGGACCCGGCCTCTCTGGCCCTCCGTCTGAACGCAGTGTGTGGGGAGGGGTGCCGGGAGAGGAAGGTGCTGGAGTTCTGAGACCCCTCTCAGGAGCTCAGAGCTGAGCTCTGGGGACGGAGCCTGCGGAGCGGAGAGAAGAGGCCGCAGCGCTGCCTCCCTCCCCGGGGCCTGGGCCAGCCTCCCCCCCAATCCTCCCGAGCCGCCTGGGGACGGCCAGGGCGCTGCTGCTCTGGGCTGGCAAGGGCAGACTCCGGCTGCAGGCGGGTGCCCACGCCAGGCAGGGCACTGCCCTCCGAACAGGAGGGACGCGGCCTCACCTTCCCGCGTCAGATGGGGAAGCAGGCCAGAGAGGGGTGGGAACTGCCCGAGGCTGCACAGCAGCCCCAGGAACAACCAAAGGACCGGTCTCCCCACCGCCTGGGGCAGACCTCCTGTGTGCCCCTTCCCGTCCGGAAGCCGGTCCGGCGGGGCTGGCCCTGAGGCCGTGAGTCCGAGGCTGAGAGCTGAGCGGAGGGCGGAGGAGGGGAGTTGGCCCTACCTGCCCGGGAAGCTGCAGGCTGGGCGGAGGGTCACTGAGCTAATGGGGGCCCCCCCGACAGCACCGCACGGCAGGGACCGGAGGGCCACGGAGGGCCAGGCCTGCCCGCCTTCCAGCCTGAGCCCCCGGCGTCCTAGGGGGAGGCCTGGGGCGGCGGAGGGCGTGGGCTGCTGTGGGGGTGGGCGGGCCGAGCCCACTGCCCGGGTCCTGCATGCTGAAGGCTGGCGTGGGGCGGCGGGCCTTGGGGGACAGCGGCTCCCAAGAGCCAGGCCTGGACCGAGCCCCACTGGGCGGAGACATGGCACCCCACCCCTCCCCCGTCCGCAGGGAGCTGGGCCCTGGGTGCTCTGAGATTCTAAGGTGGTGGCATGTGCCCAGGGCCTCCTCACCCCGGCTCCCACAGCCAGTCTGCGCCTCCACCCCAGGCTGGCTGCCACCTCATCGCAAAGACAGGGCAGGTGGGGACTCGGCGGGCAGGCCGGCCGGGAGGCCGGGAGGACAAGCTCAGCCCTTGATGGCGTCCTCGAGGAAGGGCGGGCTCGAGACAAGCCCTTGGGGTGTGCCCCAGGCCCTCGGCCCTCCGGCCGCTGCTGCCTGCCTCCCAAGGCCGCTGCTGCTCTGGGTTCCCATCTGCCACCTCTCCACCCCGCAGCCTCTTCTGGGGACCGGAGGGCTCAGGCCTGATGGAGGGTTAGCCCCCGAGGGCCAGGGCTGGGGTGCCTGGAGGGGAGGAGACACCGGCCTGCAGGCCAGCAGCAGAGCCTGGAGGGGTGGCAGCAGCACCTGGCCAGGCTGGCCCTCCCTGCACCCCTGCTGGTCGCCATGGCAGCGGAGGGCTCGGGGAGCGGGCCTCACCTCTCCGCCTCCCTCCCCTCCCCCTGCAGGTGGAGCCGCCCGAGCTGCCGGAGGACCTGCAGCACTGGGTGGCCTACAACGAGGCCAGCAGCCGGCTGCTCCGGGCCGAGAGCGGGCTCGGCGAAGACGTGGTCAAGGACCAGTGACCGGCTCGCCCTCCGCCCCCGCCCGCCGGCCACTACCGGGACACCACCCGCCCCCGCCCGCCGGCCAACACCGAGACACCACCCGCCCCCGCCCGCCGGCCACCACCGAGACACCACCCGCCCCCGCCCGCCGGCCACCACCGAGACACCACCCGCCCCCGCCTGTGGGCACACTCTGCAGAGGGGCTGGCCGGCTCTGCGACCAGCCCACTCCTTCACCGGCCCGGCCCGCCCCCACCCCACGTTGAGCCCCTGTGAGCCTCCCGCTGAGCATGGCGCCCTGGCCTGTCTGTCCTCCGGGCGGAGGGGTGAGTGGAGAGGGAGGCCCAGGGTCCTCGGCGTTGGGACTGGGTGGGGTGCCAGGCCTCCGGAGCTCAGGGACCACCTGGAGCCGCGCTGGCACCCGTGGGAGACGGTGGGGGAGGGGCAGGGCCGGGGCTGCAGGTGAGGGTGGAGGCCCAGGCGGCGGAGGGCGTGGGGCTGCTGTGGGGGTGGCGAGCTTCCTGTAGCTGGGGGTGCCCTCCACACCCGCCCTCGCCTGTCTGCATTCCTCGGTCCCATCGGGGTGTGCTGTGGGGCCACGGGCCCGCCCTCTCCCTCTGAGCCGTCCCTGCCTCGCACCGTTCCGCTGTCCATCTCCCCTTCTTCCCCGGAGGGCTGCTCCCTGGGGGGCCGGGCGGGGGGGGGGGCTTCTCAGTTTCACCCCAGCGGCCTGGCCTGCAGCTGCCCTTGGGGCTCCCCGATGGGGCCACACACACACACACACCCCCGCTCCAGCCCGATGCCTCCTCCGTCAGCTGGAGAGAGGACGGACTGGCCGAGGCCGGGGGCGCTCAGGCCCTCGGTGTGGCACTGCCCGCTAGCCACGGCCGGCCGGGCAGACAGCCCAGAGCCGGCCTCGCCGCCCAGTCCGGAGGCCCCCCCCCGGAGCCGCAGCACAGCCACCTCACGCCTCTGCCCACCGCGCCTTACGCCGCCGGAACGCTGCGGTGTTTGTTCTGTTCACGCTCTGTTCGGAGGAAGCCCGCGATTAAAGGGTCTTCGATGTGCGTGGCTGAGCAGGGTCCTCATTGGGAAGCCCCGAAGCTCGGGCGCTCCCGGGTGTGCTCTGGGTGGGGCATCCCGGCTGGCAGGGCTGTGAACCGGGGACCCGGCTGGCAGGGCAGGACGGCCCATCCCACAGAGCGTGGGGCCCAGGGCAGTCAGGAGTCGCCCCAGCCGGGCCTCGCTGGCCCGTTTCAGGGTGCCCGCCCGGCCCGGGTGTCCAGCCTGGTCCCGGGGTCAAGTCCCGGGCCCCTCGGCGCTCGCTCGGAGGCGGGGCCCACAGCCCGGGTCTGCGCCCGGCTCCTCGGGGAAGTGGGGAGGGTCTGCGTCCCTGTCTGCCTGCCCGGGCGGGCCTGGCTCAGCCGGACAGAACGGGCGGCTGGGAGCCGGGTGCGGGGCCAAGCCCGGCTCCTCGCCTCCCTGGGCCTGGCCTGCACACAGGCGGGGCTGGCCCGGGGGTGGGCTGGGGGAGTGGTGCCAGGAGACGGGAGAGGGTCAGACCGCCTGGCCTGGCGGGCACCTGGGGCAGGAGGGTGCTGGGGGAGGGGAGGCGCGCGCACACACGGGAGCCCCTGGGGACAAGCTCTGGGGGTTGGTGCCGGCCCAAGTCCAAGGTGAAGTGAAGGTCCCTCCGCACCGGAGCCCGGGCTTCCTCAGACAGGAAGTGGGGCCCGGAGAAGGGGGTGTGGACGCGGGGGCTCCCCACACCTCTCAGCACACAGGGCCACAGGGGGACTCCTCATGGGCCGGCCTGGCGCCCCCTCCACCCAACTCCGTCTTGGGAGGCCCTGCCCGCTGCCGCCGCCTCCTGGCCTCCTGGCTCTGTGGGTGCGGTGCTCCCCTGCACCCGGGGCCCCACCTCCTGCCCCCGCCTGCAGCTGAGGCCCAGAGGGCAGGGCCCTGCTGGCCAGTGTCCCGCGGGGAGACGGCGGGAAGTGTGGTGTGGGGGGGGGGCCCGGAGACGCCCAGAAAGAGACGGAGGCCAGGTGCAGGCGGGCGAGCTTCTTCAGGGCATTTGGGCCGGGGGCAGGGAGGGGGCACTAAAAGGGGAGGCTCAGGAGGGAGGCCAGGGCCAGGGCCAGGGCCGGGGCCGGGCCGCGGGGGGCAGGCGCCCCGTCCACGTTGCACAGGTCGGCGTTACAGCAGGCCACGGGCCGTGTCAGGCCGATGCCGTCCACGTCCGAGGGCTGGCACCTGCTGGCGCAGGCCTTGGTCACCGTGGCGTCGCCCACGAAGGGGTACACTGTGGGCGGGGCACCGCGTCAGGCTGGCTCGAGCCTCCGGCCGGACCCCACTCCCCGCGGCCCGCCACCCACTCCCTCCCTCTGCGCCCTGCCCTGTCCTCCCCGCACAGAGTGCCCACGGGGCCAGGCACACGGCCACCGCACGGGTCCCCGCGGAGGCCGCACGGGCCCGGCGCTGCCCCCACACCCCCACACCCCGCACACACACACCCCGCACACCCCCACACCCCGCACACACACCCCCCGCACACACACACACACACACACCCCCCGCACACACACCCCCCGCACACACACACACACACACACACCCCGCACACACACCCCCCGCACACACACACACACACACACACACACCCGCACTGACCCAGCTCCCGGGAGTAGAGGGTGGTCTTGCACATGGTCTCGTTGGCCTTGCACGTGGCGATGGTGACGCAGTCGGCCGCCTCCGTGGGCTCCTGGCAGCTGAAGCACCGCAGGGCCCGCGCTGGGGGGGGCGGGCGCGTCAGCAGGCCCTGCCCTCCCAGGCCCTGTCCGGCCCCGGGCGGAGGGGACGATGCCACCCAGGGCCCAGGTGCCCGCGTGAAAACAAAGTCCTGGGGCAGCGAGTGCCGGCGGGGGCTCCCGGGGTGGTGCCAGGCAGGGACCCAGGCAGGTCCGGTGCACAGCCCAGGGGTGGGCCCGGCCACTCCCTTTCCCTGGCCCCTGCACGGAGCCCCTGACCCACTGGGCGCTGCGGAGTCCGGCTGGCTAACCTGTTTCCCCTCCGCTTACACGTGTGTCGTGGGAGGTGGTGGGAGTTACGGGCCGGGGCTCAGGCACGAGAGGGCACTGGGGTCTGACGGTCTAGCCTGGCTGCAGCCACTGCTTCCCACCACACACCCGCACACACACGTACACACCTGCGCACACACACGTACACGCGCGCACACACCTGAGCCACGCCGTCTGGCTGCACCCAGCTCCGCCTGTGGTGGGTGTAGGTCCCCCAGGGGCTGGGCTGTCCCCTCAGCTGCTTTCTCAGGTGCTCACCCCTCTGTCCACCCTCTGCTGCCCCACACCTCCCTGGTCGGGCCCCGGGAAGGGCAGCTGCCTGGCGGGCACCCAGGGCCTCTGCCGGGGACCCCAGCACCCTCACTGCACACCCTCCCCCCCAGCCCCTCCGTGCTGCCCCCACACTCTCCCCACCCCCGGAGGACACACTTAGAGGGATCGGGGAGAGATGAGAGAGAAACAGAGATTTGTGCCTTCCGCACCCCCCCCTGGTGGGAATCAAACTGGCGACCGACCAACTGAGCCACTCAGGCCAGGCAGCCCCCGCACCCCCGCACCCCGCACCCCAGCACCACCCGCTCTCACCAAGCCCGCCGCAGGAAGCCAGCACCAGCGCCAGCAGCACCCAGCGCGTCCCCCTCATGGTCCTGCTCCGCTGGGTCCGGTCCCTGGGCCTCTGCGCGCGGCCCGGGCCTGCGCGGGGATGGGGCCCGGCACAGCCCCGACCGGTCAGCCCGGGGGATTAGGGTGGGGAGCCGCCCATGGGCCCCGCCCTCCTCCCCTGGGCTCCAGGCCCCCGAGGGCCGCCTCCACTCCTTCCTCATTCCTCACCCCCCCCCCCCGTGACCCTCCTTAGCGCCTGGGGTCCTCCTCCCTCCCCCACCCGGACCCCCTGTGCCCAGAACCCCCCCCCCAGGCTGCCAAGGAGAGAGCCGAGCAGGGCTCCCCACCCAACTCCCACCCCATGGCACCCCCACTTCATCTCCAGGGCAGATTCTGGTCTGTGACTCTGGGCCTAACCCCCCCCCCCCCCCCCCCGTGCCAGGGCCCCCTCCCAGCTCCTCCGGGGCCACGGGGCGGGACGCGGTTTGCAGTGACTGGGCGGGCTGCTGCCCCGGCAACTGGCCTCAGCGAGTGCGGCTCCGAGACAAAGATAATGCGCTGGGTCAACAAGTCCCGGCTGTGTGTGTGCGTGCAGGGGGGCGGGGGGCGGGTCACCTGGGGACACTCACCCTTACACCCACCTGGGCCCCCATGGCTGCCCCGTGGGAGATGGTGGGAGTTACAGGGCCGGGCTCAGGCACCAGAGGGCACTGGGGTCTGATGGTCTAGCCTGGCTGCAGCCACTGCTTCCCACCACCCACCTGCACACTGGCGCGCGTGCGCGCGCACACACACACACACACACACACACACACCTGCACACTGGCACACACACACACTTGCACACTGGCGCACACACATGCACACACACCCCTGGGTGCCTGCACCTCAGCGCTCTACCCCCCCATGCACCTGCCTGTAACCCTGTGACCCCACTTCACCCACAGATGCCAAGGCAACCCGGGGTGAGATTGTCATCGCAGCCCTGGGGCCTCTGGCAGAGGGGTCAGGCCAGGGTCTTCCTGGGCTGTGCCCAGCCCCCTCAGGGATCACTACACCTCTCCCTCCCACCACAGCGTGCCCCCCCCCCCCCGGGGTGGAGTTCTCTGACCCGGGTCCCCACTTCAGCCCCGCTGCCTGGCGGTCCGATGTCCTCCCTGGGAGGGCCTGTGTCCCGGGCACCGCTCTGGGTGCCAGCCCCGGGCCTGTGCCAGGAGGTGGGCCTGAGCCCGGCAGCGGTGAGGGCGGTCTCCAGAGGGCTCGCCCGCAGCCGGAGCTGCAGGGGCTGGTGCAGGCGCTGACGGATTGGCTCCCCCCGCCGCACCCCTCCCTCCCTCCTCCTCCCGGTCCTCAGCCCAGGCCTCCGCCTGCTTTCCTCCGAGCACACACCGGCCGGGCACACACTGGCCGGCACACACCGGCCCGGCACACACCGGCCCGGCACACACCGGCCCGGCACACACCCGCCCGGCACACACCTGCCCGGCACACACCGGCCCGGCACACACCCGCCTGGGGCACACCCGCCCGGGGCACACCGGCCGGGCACACACCGGCCCGGCACACACCGGCCCGGCACACACCCGCCCGGCACACACCTGCCCGGCACACACCGGCCCGGCACACACCCGCCTGGGGCACACCCGCCCGGGGCACACCGGCCGGGCACACACCGGCCCGGCACACACCGGCCCGGCGCACACCCGCCCGGGGCACACCCGCCCGGGGCACACCGGCCGGGCACACACCGGCCCGGCACACACCGGCCCGGCACACACCCGCCCGGCACACACCTGCCCGGCACACACCGGCCCGGCACACACCCGCCTGGGGCACACCCGCCCGGGGCACACCGGCCGGGCACACACCGGCCCGGCACACACCGGCCCGGCACACACCCGCCCGGCACACACCTGCCCGGCACACACCGGCCCGGCACACACCCGCCTGGGGCACACCCGCCCGGGGCACACCGGCCGGGCACACACCGGCCCGGCACACACCGGCCCGGCGCACACCCGCCCGGGGCACACCCGCCCGGGGCACACCGGCCCGGCGCACACCGGCCCGGCACACACTGGCCCGGCACACACCGGCCCGGCGCACACCCGCCCGGGGCACACCCGCCCGGGGCACACCGGCCGGGCACACACCGGCCCGGCACACACCCGCCCGGCACATACCTGGCCCCAGGCGGGCAGCACCCTTCTCCAGGTTCTGCCGAGCCCCTGGGAGGCCCGGCTGTCCTCCCTGCGAAGTCCAGCTCCTGCTCAGGGAGGAGGCCGCCCACAGGGCCTGGGCTCGCCCAGTGGAGGCTGCCTGTGTGCCTCCTCCGTCCCCAGGCCCAGGGCTCAGTGTGACCAGGGTCAGGCTCAGTGTGACCAGGGTCAGGGCTCAGAGTGACCAGGGTCAGGGTCAGTGTGACCAGGGTCAGGGCTCAGTGTGACCAGGGTCAGAGTCAGTGTGACCAGGGTCAGGCTCAGTGTGACCAGGGTCAGGGGTCAGAGTGTGACCAGGGTCAGGCTCAGTGTGAGCAGGGTCAGGGTCAGTGTGACCAGGGTCAGGGTCAGTGTGACCAGGTCAGGCTCAGTGTGACCAGGGTCAGGGGTCAGAGTGTGACCAGGGTCAGGGTCAGAGTGACCAGGGTCAGGGTCAGAGTGACCAGGGTCAGGGTCAGTGTGAGCAGGGTCAGGGGTCAGAGTGTGACCAGGGTCAGGGTCAGAGTGACCAGGGTCAGGGTCAGGGTGAGCAGGGTCAGGGTCAGAGTGACCAGGGTCAGGGTCAGAGTGACCAGGGTCAGGGTCAGAGTGACCAGGGTCAGGGTCAGTGTGACCAGGTCAGGCTCAGTGTGACCAGGGTGCAGTTGCTCCCTCTGCCCGCATGGTCTCCCCGAGGCCGGTCTCCTGTGGTGTCTGGGCTGCAGGTGGGAGGTGCCCTGTAGGATAGGCCAGCGGGTTCCCCCAAGGCAGCTGCTGAACCCCCTTCTTCCGCGTCCTTCCGGAAGGACCCCCGCCTGGCTGTGTCCCAGGGACCAGCACCTCCGGGCGGGCGGGCAGCAGGAAGGGGGTGCCATGAGCATCCTCTAGTCCCTGCACTTCCCGGGGGCGGGCCCGGGGCTGCTTGCCCACAGGGCTTCCACCCCCCGCCCCCACTTCCCCGTTTCCAGGAGCGCAGGCACCAAAGGCCCCCCCCCCCCCGTTCCAGGGGCACCATCGGGGCGGGGCCCACAGCTCTGCACCCCTGCCGGCCTTCCAGCCCTCCCCTCGCCCCGCCCCACCCCTGGCCCCCTGCAGCAGGCTGCCCGGCTCAGGAGCGGGAGGGCCCTGTCTCCCTCAGTGATGGGCAGAGCGCCCCTCGGGGCGGAGCCGGGCCCACGGGACCCTGGGGGGCTGGCGGGCCTGGGGGTGCAGGCAGGGACCGCGGCGGCCAGCCCGGAGGGACTGCGGACAGATGGCGCCCCGGGACGGGTGTGATTCTGGGCCTCCGCTCCTCCAGTCAGCTCAGCCCCTGCCCAGCCCCGGGGGTCCGAGCCCTCGCCCAGCTGTCGGCCTGGGTTGCAATCATCCCTCCGGGGGTCCCCTCCTGAGGCCCGTGTCCGCCTGTCTCTGCCGCCTGAAAACCACTCGGGGGCCCTTTGCTGGTTCATCCCCGGCTCTCAGGCCCAAAATAGCCTGGAGTCAGCGCTGACTGAGTCAGTGCGGCACCGCCAAATATAGCCGCCCCCCGCCCCCCAAGCCCAGCGGAGTGCAGGGGCAGCTCGGGCTGGCTGAGTGGGCAGGGACAGATCCCCCCAGCCTCAGGCGGACCCCTTCCCCCACACCCCCATGTCAGGGAACTGGAGGCTGCCCTTGGGCGCTCTGCTGGAGAAGGAGGCCTGGTTGTAGGTTTTATTGGCTTTCGAGGGGGGCCCTGTCTCCTGGCCCACACCTGGGCCACTGTGGCCAGTCCTCAGGCTCAGGGCTCAGAGTGACGGGGTCAGGGGTCAGAGCGGGCTTCCTGTCCGCAGGTGCGGTTCCCACAAGCCCCCCCACTTACAGCAGCGTGTGCAGACCTGTGCCAGGCGGTACATTCAGCAAGAGAAGCATTGAGTAACCCCTCCTCCTCCCCCCTCCCCTGCCCCCAGACCTGGTCCCCGCGGACACCACACCGACAGCCTCTGAGGCCCTCCCCCAGGGCTGCCAGGAAGGTGGGGCGCCTGCACCCAGCGCCCCGAGGCCCCCATAAATAGCACAGCGCGCTGGGCACCCATCCCGGGACCGGACGGAGGGCTGAAGCCTCCGAAGGCCAGGCCCACGCCCGCCTTTGACAAGGACAGCGTGGCCGTGGCGGGGAGAGCCCGAGGGCTCAGGGCCGGCTCGGGCTGGAGGCCCAGGGTCCTCGGCCGCCGGTCCCGGGCGTGGCTGGGGGTCGGGAGCGCAGGGTGCGGGTGGCGAGTGCCTCTCGGAGCTCCGCCCCGGAGGGTCCTCAGCGGAGGGCAGCAGGTGCTCAGAGCAGGCCCCAGAGGGTGGCCAGGAGCACGGGGACGAGGGCAGGGGCCCCGGCGGAGGCCAGGCCGGCCCCGTTGCAGAGGTCATACTGGCAGCAGACGGTGGTGGAGGCGTGCTTGGAGTAGCCGTCGTACACGGTCTCGAAGCAGCTGGGCACACAGGACTTGCTCACCTTCATCCTGGTGGGGGTGTAGTCTGCGGGGCAGGAGGCGGGCTGGCCCGAGAGGGGCCGAGACCCCGGCCCCCCACCCCCCAGCAGGCAGGGCGAATGGAGCAGGGTTCCCCCTCAGCCCGAGGCCCCCAGAAAGGACCGTGGGGCACCCCTCAGGCTCTCCGCCCCCCGGAGCCGCCCCCCCTCGGTCCCAGGAGGCCGGGCAGGGCACCCCGGAGCCACCCCCTTGGTCCCGGGAGGTGGGGCGGGCGCCCTGACTCACAGGTGCGCGTGGTCATGCAGTAGGTGACCATGGAGGGGCAGCGCATGGGGTTGAAGCAGTTCTCGCCGTTGTAGGCACACACGTGGCAGTCCAGGGCCCGGGCTGGGGGGTCACAGACAGGAGCCCTTCTCAGGCCCAGCAGACCCCCACCCACCGCCTCCCCCGGCCGCAGAGCAGAGCGAGGGAGAGATGTCAGCGGGGACCTGCCTCCCTCCCACTTCCAGCCCCCCGCCCCCCGGATCCGGCCCTCCCCTTCCTCCCTCCATCCTGCCTCTCTCCTCCCTCCATCCTCCCTCCTCCCCCATCCTCACCCGTCTTACCCAGAGGCAGGCCCGCCAGGGCCACCAGGAACAGGGCGAGCAGGGGTGCCATGGCTGGGCCAGAGGGCAGAGCGGGCGTGGGGAGTGGACAGTGGCCGGCCCTCGGTTCCACTCAGGCGGGACTGCCCGCCCTCTGGAGCTCCTGGCCCGCAGCCCTGCACAGAGGGGGCGAGGGTGGGTGCTGGGCGGCGGCCCGCAGGCCGAGGAGGGCCAGCTCGGCCGGTGTCAGACAGGCCTCCGGAGGGGCGTCACCATCAGAGGAGCAGACAGGAGGAGGCGGGCCGGGCGGGGAGGCAGAGGGGACCACACGCTCACTACCCAGGGTGTTCACACACGGCCTCTGGGAGCTGGCACACAGCCCTGTCCCCACCCAGGCCCGGGGCGCAGGGCGACTGGCCAGGGCTCCCTCCCCGTTCTTGTTTGTTTCTGGGGTGCCCCTGCGTGTTCCCCAGTTCCTGACACTCTCCAGACGCAGGGGGGTTCCCTCTCCCAGGAAGACCCCCAGAGGCCACTCTGGCTCTCAGGCCTGAGCCCTGCCGCTGCGGGAAGCCTCCCGCCGGGCCGCCTTCCGGGACCTGGGCAGCGCCCCTCTGGGCTGCCTGGGTGTGTGGGGCAGGGACTCCGGCGCCCCGCAGACTCCCTCCCGGGACCAGCCACCGGCTCCGGCTGTTTGGGGCGTCACCTCGGATGCCGCAGCCCCGTCCGCCCCCCGAGCCCCGCCCGGAGACCAGGGCCCCGCGGAGTGCGGGGTGACCTCCGCGGTGACCTTCACACTCACCGCGCTGCTGCCTCCGGCCGGGCCGAGCGCGTCCGTGCGTCCGTGCGCCCGGCTCCCCGCGCCGCACCGCGGACCCGCGTGGGCTCCGCAGGCCCCGCCCCGTCCCCGCCTCCAACCAGTCTCCCCCCTCCCCTGCCCCGCACAACCCGTCCGTCCGCCCCGCCCGCAACCCGCCCCCAATGCGCCCTCCCCCAGCGCGCCGAGACCGGGACTCCCTGTCCGTCCGCCCCGCCCCGCCCGCTACCCGCCTCCAACGCACCCCCAACCCGCCCCGCCCGCCTCCCGCCCCAATGCGCCCGCCCCCAGCGCCCCGAGACCCGGACTCCCCGCCCGCCCGGCCCCGCCCGCCCGGCCCCGCTCTCGGGCGCTCGGACCGGCCTGGCGTCAGGACGCTGCGGCGCCGGGACAGCCGCCGCCCCCACGCACCGGCCCCGCAGGGCCACCCCCGCCCCCGCAGACGCTCCCGCCGCCGACAACCCGGCCGCCCCGCCCCCGGCCGCAGGGGGACGGGGGGGGGGGGCACCGCTCCCCGAGGCCCCCCCCCAGCCGCAGGGGGACCGGGGGCACCGCTCCCGGAGGCCCCCCCGGCCGCAGGGGTACGGGGGGCGGGCACCGCTCCCAGAGGCCCCCCCTGCCGCAGGGGGACCGGGGGCACCGCTCCCGGAGGCCCCCCCGGCCGCAGGGGGACGGGGGCACCGCTCCCCGAGGCCCCGGCCCCCCGCCGCCCCCCTCCAGCCCTGTCCGGCCTGGACCCGCCCCGCCCGCTGGGCCCCAGCCCGCCCTCCACCGCACGGTCCGCACTAAGACTGTTTTTGCTGTAACTTTACCAACATTCAGCTTCGGCTTATTTTAGGCAAAAATAAGATTTTCAGGGGTCCCAAAAGTTTCGTGTTTTTTGTGTTTTTTTTAATGAGAAGGAAACAACAGGCCCTGGCCGGGCGGGCAGCTGGTTAGCGCCGCCCCCTCCCTCATGCCAAGGGGCGGGTTGGAGGACCCACCGCTGAACAACTCCATGTGTCCCCCCTCTCTCTAACAGCCATCCATGGCCCTGGCCGGTGTGGCTCAGTGGGTGGAACGTCAGCCTGCGGACTGGAAGGTCCGGGTTCGATTCCGGCCAAGGGCATGTGCCTGGGTTGCGGCCTTGATCCCCGCTGGGGGGCGTGCAGGAGGCAGCCGATCAATGATTCTTACCTTTGATGTTTCTATCTCTCCCTCTCCCTTCCTCTCTGAAATAAATTTAAAACATATATTTTAAAAAATAAAAGCAACCGATGCTTTTTAAAAAAGGAAAGATAGCAGGAGTGACTGCACTCACATCAAGCAAAGTGGGTTTGAGAGAGAGAACAGAACCAGGGATGAGGGGGAGCTAAATTTACCTGCTTTGGTTTTTTTGTGGGTTTTCATCTTTCTTGCTGAAAGTATTGCACACGTCCTCTCCTTCCCCCATGAGCCCCCCAGCCCGCCCTCCCCTAGCCCCCAGCCCCCAGCCCGCCCCCGGCCCCACCCTGGCCGCCGCATCTTTCCTGCTGGACCGGTGGTGGAGGATCCCTTCCGGTGGACAGGCCTCCTGGGACTGACCCGCGTGGGCGGGGTGAGCGCGCCCCCTGCTGGCCCCAGGCGGCATTTCGGTAAGGCTCCTTTTCCTCAGTTTCAGTCCCAGCACAGCAGCCTACTAAGCTCCGACTGCGGAAGCTAGAGCAGAACAGGCAAGTCAGACCCAAAGGGCAGAATAAAGGAGCTATGAGAGCACAGACACCAGCAAAGCAAAGACAACAGAGCAGCCTGGCTGTTTCTCAGCGTTAGAGCGTCGCCTGTTCATCTGAGGGTCAAGGGCGGACACCTGGGCTGCAGGCTGACCCCCGGCCCAATTCCGGGCACGTGCGGGGGGGCAACCGATCTCTCTCAGGTGGATGGTATTCTCTCTCTCTCTCCCTCTCTCTCTCTCTCTCCTCCTTCCTCTTCCCTTTCCTCCCCCTCCCTCCATCCCTCACTCCTACTTTCTCTAAAAGATAAATGAAAAAATTAGCCTCTGGTGAGAATTAACAAAAAAACAACAACAACCAACTGACAAACAACAAAACACAGTAGAGAAGATCAACCAACCCAAAAGCTGATTCTCTGAGAACAGCGTGCGGTTTTTATTTTTATTTTATATATATTTTTTATTGATTTTTTTACAGAGCAGAAGGGAGAAGGATAGAGAGCTAGAAACATCGATGAGAGAGAGTCATCGATCAGCTGCCTCTTGCACAACCCCCGCCGGGGATTGCCCGAAATCAAGGTAATGCCCTTGACCGGAATCAAACCTGGGTCCTTTGAGTCCACAGAGGCCGACGCTCTATCCACTGAGCCTAACCGGTTTTGGCTTTATTTTTATTTTTTAATATATTTTATTGATTTTTTTTTACAGAGAGGAAGGGAGAGGGATAGAGAGTTAGAAACATTGATCAGCTGCCTCCTGTACACCCCCTGCCGGGCATGTGCCTGCAACCAAGGTACATGCCCTTGACTGGAATCGAACCTGGGACCCCTGAGTCTGCAGGCCGACGCCCTATCCACTGAGCCAAACAGGTTTCGGCCGTCCTTTCTTTAAAGTGCTTTGTGGATTCACTGGAATGCTCTTTGTGGGAAAATTTTAAATTTCAGCCCTGACCGGTGTGGCTCAGTGGATAGAGCGTCGGCCTGCGGACTGAAGGGTCCGGGTTCGATTCCGGTCAAGGGCATGTACCTTGATTGTGGGCACATCCCCAGTGGGAGTGTGCAGGAGGCAGCTGGTCAATGTTTCTCAGAACCCGGGCAGCGGGCCCAGAACCCGGGCCGTGGGGCCCCAAACCCGGGCAGCAGGCCCCGAACCCGGGCAGCGGGCTCAGACCCCGGGCCGTGGGGCTCAGAACCTGGGCAGCGGCTCAGACCCCGGGCAGCGGGCCCCAGAACCGGGGCCGTGGGGCTCAGAACCCGGGCCGCGGGGCTCAGACCAGGCCCTCAGAGGCTGTGCTTTTTCTTGGCACACAGCCCCCCACCCCCCCGTCTCCATCGGGGTTCCGTGGCCGGTGGGGGTGCAGGGCTCCCCTGCAGAGACTGAGCCCAGGTAAGGAGACTGACCGCCCCCCCAGGCCGTCAGTGTCTGCACAGCCCCAGGCGCAGGGAGCCCGAGGGGCCCAGAACGGCCAGGGGAGGGGGAGTGAGGGGCCCTCCTCCCTGACCCCCTGCGGGAGGGCCTGCCCCTCCGCCTGTGCTCTGCCCTCGCCCCGGCTCCCCTTCTCTCCGGGTCAGGGAGGTGCCTGGGGAGCCCCCCCCCCCCCCCGGGATAAGGGTGACCTGGCATTCCAGTGCAGCCGAGCTCGCCGGCCGTGGGTCCTGCGTGGCCGGGCCTCCCCACCCCCAGGACACAGACACAGACGGTTTCCAAGCGTTTATTCATGGGTTCAGTATAAAAGTCGACGGGAGCCGAGCGGACAGGACGGGAGCCGGGAGGCGTGGGCGGGAGGGCGCTCACAGGCCGGGGCCCGCGGTGAGGGCCAGGAGGCCCAGCGCCAGCCCCAGGCCCAGCGCGGCGGCGGGCGGGCGGGGCGCGCCGCTGACGAGCCCCTCGTTGCACAGGTCGTGCTGGCAGCACTGGGTGGCGGCCGCGCCCCCGCCCCCCTGGCCGGGCTGCGTGTAGGTGGCCCGGCACGAGTCGGCGCAGTCCTTCTCCACCAGGTTCCCCGTCAGGTGCTCCACTGCCGAGCGAGAGCGCCAGAGCGCGGGCTGGTCAGCGGCGCCTCCGAGCCCCACCCGCCCGCCCCGCCCGCCTGCGTCCACAGCACCGGCCTTCCCTGCCCCCCAGCCCCGGGACAGCCCCCACCCCGGGACGGCCCCACCCTGGACCGGATGGCCCTCAATCCCAGGACGGCCCCCCAACCCTGGGGCAGCTTCCCCACCACACATGCACCCTTCCCGGACAGCCCCCCCACCCCGGGACAGCCCCCCAACCCTGGGGCCGCTTCCCCACCACGCATGCATCCTTCCCGGACAGCCCCCCACCCCGGGAAGGCCCCCCAACCCTGGGACGGCCCCCCACCCCGGGACGGCCCCCCACCCCGGGACGGCCCCCCACCCCGGGACAGCCCCCCCACCCCGGGACAGCCCCCTACCCCGGGAAGGCCCCCCAACCCTGGGGCCGCTTCCCCACCACGCATGCATCCTTCCCGGACAGTCCCCCCACCCTGGGACGCCCCCGCCCCCGGGCACCGGCCCCCCACCCTGGGACGCCCCGCCCCAGGCACCGCACTCACCGTTGGTCATGGTCCGGCAGAAGCGGGCGCTGGCCGGGCAGTTCTGCGGCCTCTTACAGTTGGTGGAGCTGCTGCACACATGGCAGCGCAGGGCACGGGCTGGGGGGCGGGAGAGGCGGGGTCTCAGCCGGGACCCTCAGCCCTGGGCTCCCCGAGGACAGGCCCCTCTGGACAGCGCCTTGTGCCCCCGTGCCTGAGGCCAGCCTGGGGGCCCCCGGGACCTGCAGGGCCAGTCCTGCACTGGCCTCGGAGGGAGGGGGCCTGCCCGGTCTGCGGGGCGTGGGCCCTGGGGCCCAGGTGGGGATGTGAGCAGCGGCCAGCAGGGGGTGCCCTGGAGGCCTGCTTCCCGGCCTCGTTCTTGGGGACTCCCTCCTCCAGCCCAGGCTGTCCCAGGGCAGGTGGCCCTCAGCTGAGCCGGCGGGCGCTGCCTGCTGGCCACGCGGGAGCTGGCTGTCCGGGACGGAAGGGCCGACGGGGAGGCGTCTCCGTCCAGAGAGGCCGTGGGGACCCCGATTCCCTGATCGTGAGTCTGAGCCTGGAGCCGCGGAGACGCTGGTTTTAACCCTGGGTCCGGCGGGCCTGCCCGGCTCGGGGGCTGACCCAGGAGCCAGGAGGCCACAGTTCGATCCCCGGTCCTGTGTCCGGTGGGGAGTCCATCCCCGGGGGGGGGCGTGCAGGAGGCAGCCCACCCATGCTTCTCTCTCATCACTGATGTCTCTCTCTCTCCCACTCCCTCCCTCTCTGAAATCAATAAAAATATTAAAAAAATTAATAACAAATAAATTCTGAGTCCAGCTCCCCCACAGGATCCTCTGAGCCTCAGGGTCAGCAACTCCACGCTCTGGCCCCAGCCCCACCTGGGGCTCCCCCTCCGCCTGGGCCCCGCCCGCACCGGCCCCCTGCCCGCCTGAACCGGGCCCCCACCTGGGCCCAGGGCCGCGGCCAGGACGACGAGGAGCAGCAGGGCTGTCTTCATGGCGGTGCGGTGCGTGGGGAGCTGGGGCCTCCCTCCGGAGGCCTTATAGCCCGGACGCAGCGGTGGGCGGGGCAGGTGGGCGGGCAGCCAGGCCGTGCCTCCAGCGGGACTTCCCCCCATCTGTGCGCCTCGCTGCCCACAGGCCCTGTCCCACCCCCAGGGTCACGGACGGGGTCAGCACCGGTGCCCTGCGCTGCCCAGAGCTGTGCCATGGCCCTGCCTCTCGGGGTCTGGGCTCGGGGCCCCTGGGCAGTGCAGGCAGGGCCTGGGAAGGACCCCGGGAAGCTGGTGTCCAGCTGAGGTGGCAGGCGGGCGGGGGCAGGCGGGGTGGGCATCGGGGGCGTGGCTGCGGGCTGTGCCGCAGAGGGGCCCGGCCAGGTGACTAGGGCCTCTGTGCCAGGCAGTCCTGCAGAAGGGGGGGGGGGCGTGGGCCCTGTGGATGGTGAGTGGGGCGGGCCCAGGCAGCTAAGCCCCGGGTTTGCCCCAACACAGCCCATCACCCAATGGACACACCAGCAGCGGGAGAGGAGGGGGGGAAACCAAGGCTCCTGGGAGCCCCCTGGTGCAGACTGCCCTGAGCTGGGCTCAGTCCCCCGTCCTTCCGCCCCGCCCGGCGCGCCAGCCGCTGTGCCATGCGGTGGAGTCAGGGCCGCATCCTGGGTGGGCCTGCCCGAGGACCTGCCTCCGGACTGGGGAGCTGGAGGGGTGCGGCAGGAGCCCCCGGCCCGGGTCACCCTCCGGACCCTGTGGGGAGGCTGCGGGGCTGCCGGGCCTGGCTCCCAGGGGCTTGATCAGGGCAGCGGGGGTCTCGCTGGACAAGGCTGGTCCTGTGGGGGCCCCCTGCCCTCACCCAGAGTTCGGAAGCCCCCGGCACTCCATGTGGCCCGGGAGCGTGCCCGGGCCTGGGAAGCAGGGCACAGGGATCGGTGACGGGGTGCTGACTGGCCGGGTGGGGGATGCAGGCGGGAGGAGGGGTGACTCACTGGGGCCCTGGGGCAGGGAAGCTGCTGGAATAACTGGTTGGGGACCTGGCGGAACCCCAGGGTCCGGGACATCGGGCGGAACGAGGTCCGGGCATGAGGCGCCGGAGCAGAGGCGGCTCTGGCTCCGGGGAAGAGCCTATGTCCCCGACAGCTGCCCACGGCCCGGTGCCCGTCCGGGCCTCCGTCACAGCCCGGCAACGACAGCCCAGACACCGCTGGCGGGGGCAGGAGCTCGCAGACGCCCGGAGTCACTGAGACGCTGCAGTCAGGGAGGGCTTCCTGCAGGCGGTGACCTGGCTCTGCCGTCGGAGGCAGGAGGCGGGGGCAGAGGAGCTGCCGTGACCCTTACCCTGGCCCTCGTTACCGGTCAGGGACGAGGCCAGAGAGGTCCCTGCTGGCGCCAGGTCCCCAGGATGAGGCAGCATCAGGCACGTTTCCACCCCCCGCCCGCCCGCCCGCCCAAGAAAGTCACCGCTTTCCAGAACCCGCGCCCTCTCACCCAGCCCTGGAGGCAACCCTGTTCCCGGGCCAGGCGGTGCCCGCAGAACGCTGGCATCATGCAGAGGACACACAGGCCCGGGCGGCTCCCCTTCCTGTCCCCCACCCTCTCCGCGGGCCGGCCTCGCCGTGAGTCAGGCCTCGTCTCCCCGGGCCCTGCTCCCGGGATGCACGCGAGGCCGCCTGGCCCGGGGCAGCCGCCAGCAGTGGGGCCGGCCAGCCCTCCTGCCACAGGCACCTTCGCACCGGGGCCTCGGGCCTGGAGGGCCCGTCCTCGTTCTCCCCGGGACCTTGGCCTTGGACGCTGGGCTGCTGGGAGCACTGGTGTCCTGCGGCTGGGATCGGGGCCGCCCTGCCACACGGAAGCGGCACACACAGCCCTTCCCTGCCCCGGGGCGCAGCCCTTCCCTGGTCACAGGCAGCCGTTCCCTTTCTCAGGCGCGGCCCATCCCTGGGAAATCCTGGTTCCAAAGGCTGAGACACAAACCGGTTCTCAGGCGAGGCAGGCGACGCTCTGGGATGAGCCCCACAGGGTCCCTGCCATGCCAGCCCCCCGGGGTCCCTGCTCTGAGACAATCCACCCACCCATCCATCCATTCATCCATCCACCATCCACCCATCCATCATCCATCCATCCATCCATCCACCCATCCACCCATCCATCCATTTATACTCCCATCTACCCACTCATCCACTCACCCATCCATCTACCCATCCATCCACCCATCCATCCATCCATCCACCCATCCACCCATCCATCATCCATCCATCCATCCACCCATCCACCCATCCATCATCCATCCATCCATCCACCCATCCACCCATCCATCCACCCATCCATCCATCCATCCATCCATCCATCCATCCATCCACCCATCCACCCACCCATCCACCCACCCATCCATCCATCCACCCATCCACCCATCCATCCATTTATACTCCCATCTACCCACTCATCCACTCACCCATCCATCCACCCATCCATCCACCCATCCATCCATCCATCCACCCATCCACCAATCCATCATCCATCCATCCATCCATCCACCCATCCACCAATCCATCATCCATCCATCCATCCACCCATCGGTCTGTCCAGTCACCCACCTGCCCACCTCCTCATCCACTCACACCCGTCGGACCCTCCAGGAGTTGGCTACGATGGTGTTTCTGCCTTCTCCCCGCTCTCCCCTTTCTTACTGACGTGCCTGCCCCGGGGAGAGAGCCCAGGGACTCTGAGAGCCATGGAGTGAGCCGGCAGGACTCTGAGAGCCTGGGGTCCACAGGGTGGTGGGCGGCTCCGGACTGGCCACCCCGATGGGCAGACCTGCGCCTCTTGCTGAAGGTGATATGATGAAGGGGGGCCCCAGAGGACACCCCTGACCCCAGCCCCTGACCCCAGCCCTCTCCAGGGAAATAAGTGTTGTCCGCAGTCGCGTGCTCTGCCGTCCGTCCACCCAGGCCCTGGCACCAGAGCCTGTTGCACTGAGTGTCAGTCCCTCTCTGAGGCAGGCAGCCCCCCTCCCCTGGTCCCCCGTCCCTAGGGAACGGAAGTGCCCCTCCCGCTGGGTGCCATCACTCTTGTTCTTAAATATTTAATATCACTCTTGTTTGTGCTGACTTCAGAGAGGCAGGGAGAGGGAGCGAGGAACACCGGTGATGAGGATCACGGGTCGGCCGCCTCCTGCAAGCCCCACCGGGGACCGAGCCCACCGTCTGGGCCCGGCTAGGAATCGAACTGTGACCGCCCGGTTCCTAGGTCGGTGCTCACCCACCGCGCCCGCCCACGCACTCCCAGACAACCTGGCGTGTTAACAGGATGTTTAGCAACAGCTGGTGGAGTTCCGGGGCTGGGATACTGTCCTCCCGCATGTGAGCCCGGACCTCGGACCCCGCTTCCCACCCGCCCGTGCGCCCAGGCTCGGAGGGGCCGGGCTGCCTCCGCTCCGGCCGCGCCCGGCTGAGGCTGAGGGGGACGAGGCCGCGCCCGAGCCCAGGCGGCCGCTCTCCGCCCTGTGGCCCGGGGACCCGCTCTGCACCTGGTCCTGGTCCAGGGGCGGTGTTTGTGCAGCTGCTCCGGGCGTGGGACAGGCCCGGGAGGAGGTGGGTGCAGCTGGGACTCCTCACCACAGCCCCGAGTTAGAGGCGGGCGTGTCATCGGCCTGGGAAAGTTCGGCAGGCCAGCCTGGCGGCTCCGGAGCAGCCCGCCGGGCGGAGACAGCGCCTGCAGAGGAGGGCTCGGACAGAAGAGCGCCCCCAGGTGGGCCAGGCCACGCGAGCTGGGGGTGTGAGGGGGCCGTCACCCCCAGGCCCACACAGGCGGCTGCTCAGCCCGCACTCTGGCCCGGAGGAACACGCCCCAGCCTGACACGTGTGGCCCACGCCACCCGAGGCTCCCTACCCAGCAGCCAGTGGGGCGGGGGGGGGGCACTTTGGGGCAAAGGCAGCTCCTGCCCTGCTGCCTGGTGTACCCGCTGCCCCTCGGGGCTCCCGCGTTGGGGTCTCCTGGCAGCCCCCCAGCCCTGCCGACCTCCGGGCCTTCGCACCCGCTGCCCGGCCGTCTTCCCGGGTCCATGGCGGCCCCCACCTCCCTCATGGCGGCCCCCACCTCCCACCGTGGCCCGGCGGGGCCCCTTCTCGGCCGGGTGGCCGCTGTGGCCCCGTCTGTCCTGTCCCCGTGGGTCCCAGTGCCCTGGGCCCTGGCAGGCAGGGCGCCCCGAGTGCTGATGTGCTGGCCGTGGGCCCCAGTGCCCTGGGCCCTGGCAGGCAGGGTGCCCCGAGTGCTGACGTGCCGGCCGTGGGCCGCGGGGGCCCAGTGGGGAGGCCTCCGCTGCCCGTGTAGGGGGGAAACCACTGTCGTCATGGAAACCGTCTCCTTGCCCCGCCCCGGCTTCTGAACACAGAAGCTCTGGGAGAGGAGGTCAGGGCTGTCGCTCAGAGGCCCAGGGGTTCAGCTGAGACTTGCAGGGATGGGCCCCCGCCCCCCGCTCCCCGCCAAGCAGGCAGGAGGGAAGTTTCCACCAGGAGGCCGAGTGGGGAGCCCAACCCTGAGCCCCGACTTTCCTGCTGGGAGGGGCCCGCCCAGACCCTGTGCCAGCCTCCTCCGGGGCCTCTGGAGCCACAAGTCTGGCCGCGGAGGGAGGTGAAGCTGCAGGCTGGGGTCTCCCTCTCCCCCCGGAAATCCGGCGCCGTCAGGCCGCCTGGGCCTCAGAAAGCCCCGGCCGCTGTGGCTCAGTGGATAGAGCGCCGGCCTATGAGCCAAAGGGTCCCGGGTTCTATTCCCGGTCGGGGCACAGGCCCGGGTTGCAGGCTCCATCCCCAGCGTGGGGTGTGCGGGGGCAGCCGGTGCGTGGCCCTCTGCTCGCTGATGTTCCTCTCCTCTCCCCTCCTCTCTGGAGCAGTGAGCACATGAGAGGGAGAAGGCCCGCGTTCCTGTTTGAAGAGGAGAGAAGCCACGGCCCACACACAGCCTGGAGGACAGAGGGCTCGGCCTTTATTCTGCTCTGGAGCCCGGCCCAGCCCGCCCGCCTGCCCTAAGGGGGTCTGGGGGCGTGAGGGCGGGGGCAGGGGGCTGCAGCGGGGGGGAGGCCCTGTGAGGGCGGGGGCCGCGGCTGGGAGGGGAGGCCGGGAGAGGCCGGGAGACCCGGCCGGAGCTGGTGTGCCTCCCGCAGGACGGCTCTGCTCAGGAGGAGGATGGCTCTGCGCAGGAGGAGGACGGCTCTGCGCAGGAGGGCCGGCAGGTGCGGCGGCCAGGCTCCTCTGGGGCGGGCCGGGCTCACCAGGCGGCCCAGAGCAGCGCCCACAGCAGGCCGCCCCAGGCGCCGGCCCACAGGGCGCCCGCCCGGGCCCCGCCGTTGCGGTTGCACTGGCTGCCCTCGCAGCAGAACACGGAGAGGGCGCGGCCGTCCGCGGACAGCAGGGTGCTGTTGGGGCAGGTGGGGGCGCACGACTTCATCACCAGGATGCCGCCGGGGTTGGCTGCGGAGACAGGGGCCGTGGGTGGCGTGTGCCCTCCCGCCCTCCGCCTGCCCACCCGCCCGCCCCGGGGCCCAGAGAGTCCGCCGCTGTGTGAGTGTGAGTGTGAGTGTGAGTGTGAGTGTGAGTGTGTGTGAGTGCATGAGTGTGAGTGTGAGTGTGAGTGTGAGTGTGAGTGTGTGTGAGTGCATGTGTGTGTGTGAGTGTGAGTGTGTGTGTGTGAGTGCGTGTGTGTGTGTGAGTGTGAGTGTGTGTGTGTGAGTGCGTGTGTGTGAGTGTGAGTGTGTGTGTGTGAGTGTGTGTGTGTGTGAGTGTGTGTGAGGGAGAGAGAGGAGGGGTCCTTCCTGGTGCTCTGGGCCTGGGGCTGTCTCCCCAGGCCAGGCTCCCCGCTGACACCCGGGGGCAGGGAGTGGCGGAGGCTCCCACGCCCCTTCTCCACCGCCTCCTCTGGCCCAGGGCGGATTCGGTCGGAGGAGGCCAGGCCCTGTGCTCCCTCCCGTGGGTGCCTCTGGGGCTGGAAGCCGTGGGAGACGGGCGCGGGGCCAGAGGAGAGGCAGCTGGGAGCTCTGGGGCCCACGGGGAACAGAGCGGGCGGGCGGGCGGCTGCCTGGGAAGCAGAGCTGGGAGGGAGCTGGGCCTCAGCCACGGCCACCCTCTGCCCAGCCCCGGGCGGGCGGGCGGGCGGTGCGGGCGGGCGGCTGGGAGGAAGCCACCTGAGGGACTGAGCCTCCCCGGTGCCAGCACCGCCCCAGACAGGAACGTCTCGCGGCCCCTGGCCGCTCAGCTGCCAGCCGCACACAGCCCGCCCACACCGGTCCGCCGGCCGCTGTTCCTCCGGCTCCCGCAGGGACTCCCTCTCCTTTAAGCTGTAAAGCCAGCCCGGCTGGCGTGGCTCAGTGGGTGACTGTCGACCTAGGAACCAGGAGGTCACGGTTCCATTCCCGGTCGGGGCACAGGCCCGGCTGTGGGCTCGATCCCCAGTGGGGGGCGTGCAGGAGGCAGCCGGTCCATGATTCTCTCTCATCGTGGATGTTCCTCTCTCTCCCTTCCTCTCTGATATCAATTAGAACTATTTAAAAAATACAGGACATACAAACATTAAGCTCTAACGCCCACCTGGGGGCTGGGGGCTGCGGGCGGAGCTGCCCTCACATCCACAGGGGGCGGGGCTGGGCCGGGGCGGCCACGTGCGGGGTCCTGCCGGAGGGCACGCTGTCCCGTGGGTCTGGCCGGGGGCCGGCCGCGGGCTGGCCGGGGGCTGGGGGGCGGGGTACTCACTGGCCCGCGTGATCACACAGAACTTGTCGGTCTGGGCACACTCCACCAGGGACTCACAGTTGGCGTGGCCGCAGCACACGTGGCAGTGCAGGGCCCGGGCTGGGGGGAGGGAACGGGGCCGTCAGCGTGGCTGGGGCCGGCGGTCCTCTCTCAGCCTCCCCGGCCCTCCCTGCAGAGGTGCCTGGTCCGGGGCGGGCCGAGGGGCAGGGGCCTCAGTGGCGGTGGCCCTACGTGTGTGAGGCCCTGTCTGTCCGCGGGAGTGAGGGTGCAGGGGTGGGGGCGTGGCGTCTGCAGGCAGGAGGGTGGGCCCCAGAGGCCAGCGGGTCCCCTCTCCCTGTGCCTGCCCCTCTCAGACCTCGGGGTCCTCGCCCATCTTACGCAGCCCGAGACGGCCAGGCCCAAGAACGGTGCGCACAGTAGGTTCGTGCGCACAGTAGGTCCGTGCGCGGCTCAGTGAACGGAGGAACCGGCCTGCGGTGACCCCGCCCCTGGCCCGTCCCAGGGGGCCTGGCCCCCCACCCGCCTGCTGGTCCCCGGGACAAGGAATGAGCACGAGGCTCCGGGGCTGGCCCCCGCCCCGGCCGCCCGGGGGACACCTGGCCAAGGGCCCAGGTCCGAGAGAGGCGGGGGGGGGGGGGGGGCCGGGAAGGCTTCCCGGGGTGGGTGGCCTGGACGGACTCGGCGGTGTCTGCTGCTGTCTGCGGAGCGGGCCCTCGGGGAGCAGTGCAGGGCGGGGACCAGGCCGGGGACCCAGAGCTGTGACGGGCAGGGCCCCCGTCGCGGTGGGGCCTGTGCTGAGGGAGGAGGGCGTGTGGCCAGGACTCCGGAGGCAGCCAGGTGCCTGGGGGGTTCTCACGAGGGCTGCCCTGTGCCGGTCCTGCAGGGCGAGGCGGCCCGCTCTGACCTGGGGGCTGGTGCCTCCCCCGGCTGGACCCACTGGTGTCCAGTGGGTCTGCTGTGGAGTGTGGGGGGCGCAGGTGGCTGAACCCCGGTCCAGCAGGAGGTGAGCTCAGCGCCCCCTCACCCCCAGCTCAGAGGCCCTGCTCCCCAGGCCAGGGTTCTGGAACCTCCAAGAAGAATAGGCCTCACCCTAGCTGGTGTGGCTCAGTGGTCAGAGCATCGGCCTGCGGACTGAAGGGTCCCCGGTTCGATTCTCGGTCAGGGCACATGCCCAGGTTTTGGGCTCTATCCCCAGTGGGGAGCGTGCAGGAGGCAGCCGATCAATGATTCTCTCTCATCATTGTTTCTATCTCTCTCTTCCGCTCCCTTCCTGTCTGAAATCAATAAAAAAAATAAATTTGAAAAAGAAAGTGTAAAATATTTGTGTGTTAAAAGAAGCCGCGGCGTCTCTGTGCGGTGCCTGGCTCCCCCACGCCCCGGCCTGTGCCCTCCGCCGGCCTCCAGCTCCCTAAGCGGCCCCCCCCAGTTCCGCCCCCCACCCCGCCTGGGGCAGGCACTCAGGAGGCTCATCGGCCCCACAGCCCCATGGCCCCACGCCCAGAGAGGCTGGGGGGGTAATTAGCCCTGAGTGGGGGGTAATTAGCTCTGGGGGGTAATTATCAGGCTGATAATCACCAGCTGAGCCCCCCCTCCCCAGGCCTCGTTTCCGTGTCGGTGCCCCGGCCTGCTCCCGGCCATCAGCCCGGCCATGGCGGGGCCCGGCTGGGCTGAGAGGCCAGCACTCTCACTCTCCGGGTTTTAGCCGGAGAGTCCCGCCTCCCAGGAACCCCTTTTGCCCTCGGGAAACGCCCCTCAGACGCCCCGGAGCCCCAGGCCCCGGCCAGCCCGGGGTCCGCAGTCCCCCATCACCGCTGCTCCCCCATGACAAGGACCGGGCTGCCCGGAAACAGGGCCCAGGGGTCACCGAGGCCCCCGGCGCGGCCAGCCCCCGCCCCGGCCCTGCCGTCCAGCACTGCGGGCGGCCTTACCCACGCCGGCGCACAGCACAGCCAGAAGCAGGAGCACCAGCGCTGGCCTCATGGTGGGGCGTCCGCGGCAGGGACGGGGCGCCAGTGTGCGGGCGGCTTTATACCGCGGCCGCCGGCGGACCCAGTAATTTACCGGGGATGAGCGTGGGGAGCGGCCGCCGGCCTGGGGCGCGCTGTCCCCGCCCCAGCCCCCCACGCCCCCCCCGTGCTCCCCGAGGCCATGGGCCCTCGCCGCCCTCCGCCCTGAGCCTCGGGGTCCTCGCTCCTGCTCGGCCAGCTGCCCCGGGCCGGCCTGGGGAGCGAGAACCACGCTCAGCCCGGCTGGCGGGCCTCAGTGGTTTGGCGTCGACCTATGAACCAGGTCAGGGTTCGACCCCCAATCAGGCCCGCTCCCCAGTAGGGGACGTACAGGAGGCAGCCGACCCATGATTCTCTGTCACCACTGACGCTTCTCTCTTGCCTTTCCTCTCTCTCCCTCTCCTTTCCTCTCCGTAATATATAACTATATATATATATATATATATATATATATATATATATATATATTTTAAAGCAGGCACAGGGACAGCGGTCTGTGGGGTGCAGCTCACTCTGGGGGGCTGGGGGACATGGCCCTGCCTGGGGTCTGGTCTGCAGGACACAGCCCTGGACAGGCAGGGCAGTGCCCAGGCCCTTTAATGGGGAAACTGAGGCACGCAGAGCTGAAAGTTGGCTTTGGACCCGTGTCTGGACCTTCGGTGTGGCTGCTCAGGGCCCTGGTTAGTGCTGGCCTGAGACCCTGCATTCCAGCAACCTCCTCGGGGTGCCGCGCCGTTGCTCTGAGGGGCCCAGCACTCCAGCCGGCACGTGGTCCCTGCTGCCCACCTCCAGGCCTGGCTCTGAGGACCGTGTGACACCCACGCCATTCACCCCTCCCGCCCCCTCCCCCTCCCCTGCCCTCCAAGCCTGGGGCCCCGCCTGCAGCCATCCTGGGCTCAGGCCGGGGTCTCCCCGGACCCCACCCCAGCCCCCTGCCCAGATCTGAGGACACTCCTGGCCCTGCTTCTGTGAACCGGAGGCCGCGGTTCGATTGCCGGTCCGCGCGTGCTGGGTGGGGGCGGGCAGGAGGCGGCGGCCCAGGGCTCCCTCTCTGCCCGTCCTCTCTGGACCCACAGGACGTCTTTCAAAGGGGAGGGCACATGGCGCCGCTGTGTGGAATGCGGGCGCGGGCGGCACAGGGAGGGGCGGTGGTGCGGGGCCAGGAACATTCTGCAGCCTTCCTGCGGGGCTCCCGGCCGTTCCCAGGAAGGGGAGCCCGCCTCCCAAGGCCAGCGGCAGGGACGGGCCTGGGAGCGAGGGAGGCCGAGCGGCGGGGGGAGGCCGGTTCCCAGAGGCCAGTCAGGCGTCGCCCCGGGGCCTGTGCGCCGTGAAGTTGGGGTGAGGAGGGGAGAGCCTGAGGGCAGAGGGGGAGCCCGGGACAGGAGGAGGACCGCCAAGCCAGGCGATGGGGTCCCCACACCCTCCCGCGGCACGGCGGCCGGCGGCCCGGCAGGCAGGCGCGGCGAGCCCTCTGCTGGGTCTCCGTGGGGAGTGTGGGCGCCTGAGGAGCCTGAGCCCGGTCAGCCTCTCCGCCCTGTGTCCTCCTCCTCCCCCGGGCATTTCCCGCTGACCCTCAGGGAGGGCGGGGGTGGGGAGGGAGAGGCAGAAACATCGTGAGAGGAACACACCGATGGCTGCCTCCTGCACGTGCCGGACCAGCCCAGGCCCGGGAGGAGCTGCAACCGAGGTCCACGCCCTCCATGGAATCGAACCCGGGGCCTTTGGTCCAGAGGCCACGCTCGCTGTTCACAAGGGCCACCCGGCCAGGGCTGTGAGCACTTGCGGGCACAGACTGCAGCCCCGGGGAGGCCCCACCGCCCCCGAAGGAGCCAGGCATCTGCTCCTCACCTGCTACCGGCTGGTGCTCTCCGGTGGAGCCCAGACTGGCCGGCTGAGCGCTGGCTCGGTTCCCCAGCGGGGCTGGCGGGAGCCGTGCCCGCCCAGGGGTGTTCAGGGCAGGGGAGGGGGAAACGGGCGGAGGGGTGGCTGGGCTGCGGCCGGGGCTGGGGTCTTGCTAGTCCAGAGGAGCTCCGTCCCTCCATTGAGAGACCTTGACCCTGACCCTGGTCACCCTGAGCCCTGACCCTGGTCACACTGACCCTGACCCTGGTCACACTGACCCTGACCCTGCTCACCCTGAGCCCTGACCCTGGTCACACTGAGCTCTGACCTGGTCACACTGACCCTGACCCCGGTCACCCTGAGCCCTGACCCCGGTCACACTGAGCCCTGACCCCGGTCACACTGACCCTGACCCCGGTCACACTGACCCTGGTCACACTGACCCTGACCCTGGTCACACTGACCCTGACCCTGGTCACCCTGAGCCCTGACCCTGGTCACACTGAGCCCTGACCCTGGTCACACTCTGAGCCCTGAGCCTGGTCACCCTGACCCTGGTCACACTGACCCTGACCCTGGTCACACTGAGCCCTGACCCTGGTCACCCTGAGCCCTGACCTTGGTCACACTGACTCTGACCCTGGTCACACTGACTCTGACCCTGGTCACTCTGAGCCCTGACCCTGGTCACACTGACCCTGACCCTGGTCACACTGAGCCCTGACCCTGGTCACACTGACCCTGACCCTGGTCACACTGAGCCCTGACCCTGGTCACACTGACCCTGACCCTGGTCACACTGAGCCCTGAGCCTGGACACACAGCTCTGCCCAGGTCTCCTGTGAAGCCTGAGCTTGGCCACGGGAGCTGTCCGAGTCTCAGACGGCGGCCAGAGTGCGGGGGACAGAGAAGGCCTGCCTGCTCAGGACAGAGCATGTCTCCAGGGCCTGTCGGGCGTCCAGCCGCGGGAAGCCAGGGGCCTGAGCAGCAGGGTGGCTGGGAGTTGTCCTGCCCCGCCGGGCCCTGCCCGCCCCCTGCCGCTGGGAAGCGCGGCCTCGCCTGCTGCCCGGGGGTGGCCTCTGGGTGCTTCCCTCGGGGCCCTGGGAGGCGGCCCGGGTGAGGGAGGAGAGCGGGGGTAATTTTCTCGGGGGCTCCGGGGGTGGCCGTCTGGGCAACAAGAAGCCAGGACGCAGGACGCGCGTGCTCCTGCGCGTGGGCAGCCGGTGCTTCCGGGACCGAGGTGGCGGCAAACTGGTTGCACCGGGTTGCCCAGGGGCCGGGCCGCAGGGGGACGGGGCAGGCCGCCCGCCCCGCTCGGCCAGTGGAATGCGGGGCCTGGGGAACAGCAGCGGACTGCGGTCCGGCACAAGCCGCATGCTGGCCCCGGCGTCCTGCAGACAGGCGGACTGGACGGAGGAAAGGAGGAGGTGGGAGGGGCCGACGGGAGCAGGAGAGCTGGGAGTCCGGCCCCGGGCGGCTGGCGAGGAGGAACTCCCCCGATGGAGCCGCCTCTGCCGCCAGGGCCGTGCAGGGACCCCGTGGGGCCTCTGGGTCCATTTCAGCATGTCTGTTTTTATTAACTTCAGAGAGGAAGGGAGAGGGAGGGAGGAATGGGAACGTCGGTGACGAGAGAGAGCCGTGGGTCAGCTGCCGCCTGCACACACCGCACTGGGGAGCGGGCCAGCCCCTGGGCGTGTGCCCCAGCGGGAACCAGCCGTGACCCCGCAGGTCGACGCTCAGCCTTGGAGCCACTCGGGCCGCTCGGTCCCTTTGAATGACGCTTCCCTGGTTGATGTTCGACCTGATTGTAGGAGCTCTCCCAGGCCTTGGGTGTCTACGGTTTACCACAGTCTCTGCCGCCTCCACCTTCCCTCTCGCCGCTGGTGGAGTCCGTCCGCTCACCACCCCCTTTAGCACAGCGCGCGGCAGTGCCCGGCCCGGCCGCTAGGGGCGCGGAGGGGCGAGCGCGCTGCCTGTGAGCAGCCCCTGCAGCGTGCCACCTTCTCCAGAACCACCCCACTGGCCTCTCGAACCCTGGCAACGTCCCCGCGGAGACCCCGGCCACGGCCCCTCTGCGGGGCCCTCTGCGGCCCTCGGAGCGTCTCCGGGCCAGAGACTCCGAGCGCACTGCTCACCTCCCTGTGCACTGAGCCAGGGTGACCGGGACAGCCGCCCCTCCGCGCTGTGGCCCCGGGCCTGGGAGCCGAGCATGGCCTTGGAGAAGAGGGGCCCCACACCCTAAATCCTAATTCCAGGGGCGCCCCAACGCGCCCACCTGCCCGGGGTGCGGGAGGACGAGGGGGGGGGTCCGCACGCTGGGGACGTGGGGCAAGTCCGGGTCCGTGCAGGGGCACCGCTGTCTCCGGGACAGGAGGAGGGGCTCAGGAGGAGCAGCCGCGTCTCCCTCCTCAGACAGGCTCCCAGGCTTCACCCGCTCCACCGAGGGGTCCCTCCTCCCCATTCACTCTGCCTCCTGCCGGACCCTCACCCACGGGAGAGGCTGCGCGGGCCTCGGGGCCACGGGCCTCAGGGCCACGGGCGGAGAGCCCTCAGGGGACTGGGCGGCGCCCTCTCCACAGGAGCCCTCCGGCTGGTCCTGCTGGGATCGGAGCTTCCCCTCCATCATCCTCTCCAGCCTCCCCCGCAGACGCGGCTCCTGGGAGCCTCTGAGCCGCTCAGCCGGTGCGGCTGGGGAGCGGGCTGCGCTCGATGCAGGCTCTCTGTGGGTGAAGGGTCCTGCGGGGGAGTGATGGCGGCACACTGAACAGCCACAGCACGGAGCCCGCCCGGCAGACGCCAGATCAGCCATCGCCCCCACCCGGCCCCGGCGGGAGCAGGCGGCAGGCAAGCCTCTCCTGACTCACCGCCGGAGCCCCAGGCCAGCCGCCGGCCATCGCCGCGGGCTTTGGGGTCCCTCGCCCTCCTCAGCTGTCACGGGGGAAGAGGACCAGTTCCTGCAGAGCCTGGTGGCCCACAGGAACGCCGGGCCGTCCCCATGGCAGGGCCCTGGGTACCAGGCACAGCTCTGCTCGGCCGCCCAGCCCAGCCCTGCAGGCCAGCGAGGGCTGAGGGCGGAGCTCCGGGCAGCTGGCTCCGCTCCAGGCCTCCCTGGAACCACGGGCTGTGTGGCCCGCGGGCCGCGGTGCCGGGAAGGACGCCATCAGCACAGCCCACAAATGAGCCCCAGGGGCCGCGCCAACAGGAGCTCTTTATTCGCCTGAACCTTGTTTGAATGGGGACTGGCCAGCGGGCCCACTGACAGCACAGGGGAGTGGACGCTCCGAGGAAGGGGGGGCGGGGCCCGGCACAGAGGCCGGGACCCTCAGGTGAGGGCGCCGCTGAGCAGCACGGAGGCCAGGCTCAGGAGCACGCCCCAGAGCCGCCGGCCGCCCGGGCCCGCGGCGCCCTGCAGGTCCTCCTCGATGGTCAGGTCCGGGAGGATGTCCCGCTCCAGGTTGGTGGGCCCCCCCACGTTGCAGTTCATCGCCCCGCAGCAGTACACCCAGTAGAAGCTGTTGGTCCTCAGCACCTTGGGGGCCTCCGGCGGCTCCTGGGACGGGTACACGTACGTGCAGTGTTGGTGCAGGTTCTTGTACACCAGTATTTCCCGGGAGTTCAGGCCTGAAAAGGAACCCGGATGGAACCCTGCTTGAACACCAGGCACACTCCCCCTCCCCCCTCCCCCTCCCCCTCCCCCTCCCCCTCCCTCACCCTCACCCTCCCCTCCCCCTCCTCACCCTCCCCTCCCCCTCCCCCTCCCCCTCCCCCTCCCCCCCCCCTCACCCTCCCTCACCCTCTCCCTCCACCCACACCCCTCACCCTCACCCTCACCCTCCCCCTCCCTCACCCTCACCCTCTCCCTCACCCTCACCCTCACCCTCTCCCTCACCCTCACCCTCACACTCTCCCTCACCCTCACCATCTCCCTCACCCTCTCCCTCACCCTCTCCCTCTCCCTCACCCACTCCCCTCACCCTCACCCTCTCCCTCACCCTCACCCTCTCCCTCTCCCTCCCCCTCTCCCTCACCTCCACCCTCTCCCTCACCCTCACCCTCACCCTCACCCTCACCCTCACCCCTCTCCCTCTCTCCCTCACCCTCACCCTCACCCTCACCCTCTCCCTCACCCTCCCTCACCCTCTCCTCACCCTCACCCTCCCCTCACCCTCACCCTCACCCTCACCCTCACCCTCACCCTCTCCCTCACCCTCACCCTCTCCTCACCCTCACCCTCTCCCTCACCCTCACCCTCTCCCTCACCCTCACCCTCTCCCTCACCCTCACCCTCTCCCTCACCCTCACCCTCTCCCTCACCCTCACCCTCTCCCTCACCCTCACCCTCTCCCTCACCCTCACCCTCTCCCTCACCCTCACCCTCACCCTCACCCTCTCCCTCTCCCTCTCACTCTCCCTCACCCTCTCCCTCACCCTCACCCTCTCCCTCACCCTCACCCTCTCCCTCACCCTCACCCTCTCCCTCACCCTCCCTCACCCTCACCCTCTCCCTCACCCTCACCCTCTCCCTCACCCTCTCCCTCTCCCTCACCCTCTCCCTCACCCTCACCATCTCCCTCACCCTCTCCCTCACCCTCACCCTCACCCTCACCCTCTCCCTCACCCTCTCCCTCTCCCTCACCCTCTCCCTCTCCCTCTCCCTCACTCTCACCATCTCCCTCACCCTCTCCCTCACCCTCACCCTCACCCTCACCCTCTCCCTCACCCTCACCATCTCCCTCACCCTCTCCCTCACCCTCACCCTCACCCTCTCCCTCTCTCTCACCCTCACCCTCTCCCTCACCCTCACCCTCACCCTCTCCCTCATGCTCATGGGCTATGCCGTGCCCACACCCTCACCCAAATGTCACTACGTTGCTAGAATTCTTTCTATTTTAAATTTTAAATTGACTTTTTCAGAGAGAGGCCAGGAGAGGGAGAGAGCAAAACAGCGATGGAAGAGACAGCCTCCCGCTGCCTCCTGCACTTCCCGCACGGGGACCGAGCCGACCCAGGAATGTGCCCTGGGCAGGAATTGAAAAGCAACCTTTCCATGCCAGGGACAATGCCAACCACTGAACCACACCGGCCAGGCCCTGGATGGAATTCTTGGCTGACAAAGAATGTCCAGTGCACCCGAGGGCCGGTCACTCCCCTCTGCACCGCCAGCACCTCCTCGGCCCCGCGGTGAGGGGCCTGGTCACCGCCACACTGACGGAACCCCGTTCCGTGTGCTCCATCCTCACCGAGAGCATGTGCAGTGGCGAGAGGGAGAGGGCAGGGACGGAGGGACAGGAGAAGCGCCTGCAAGGCCGGTCTGCTCTGCCCCCGCCTGGCCTCCTCTGCGGCAGGCACTGTCCCCGGAGGCCCGGGCGGCCACTCCTGGGCCCGGCAGCAGGAGGAACCGCCGGGCCGCAGGGGGCACCGGTGGAGGCCTCGCTGCCAGCCGCTGGGCACCCTGGGAGCCACGTCCACTGCCAGCCGCCCTGCCAGCACGCGGCTCTGGGGGCGCCCAGGGGCGGGCACTCACGGATGGAGATGGTCATGCAGCGCCGGATGTCGTACAGGCATTCCTTAATCTCCGGGCACTCGAAGGTGTTGATGGTCGCACACTCGTAGCATTTCAGTTTGTAGGTGACTGAGAAGAGAGGGCCCTCAGCGCTGCTCCCCCTCCCTCCCCTCCGGCCCGGAGGACCGGGTGCGCAAGGCCCAGCCTGGGGGCTGCGAGGCCGGCAGCACCAGCTCCCTGCGCAGCAGCCAAGGCCACCGGGAGCCGCACCGGTTCCCAGAGGCAGGCCACGGAGCCCCCGTGGTGGTGGACACCTCTGCTCTGCGGGTGCGGCCCCCTCAGAGGCCAGGACCCCCAGAGCTCGCTGGACCCAGCACCCCTGCTGCCTGCCAGCAGCAGGAGCCCCAGGTTTCCAGGGCGCGGCTCCAGACCAAGGCCTTCCCCCCATTCCCCTGGACCCCTCGTGGCTCGGGGACCGGGGTCCCCGGCTGGTGAAGAGGGGGGACCTGCACCCCAACCTTCCCAGGACCCGGTCCCTGGGGGCCCTGGCACTCACACGCGAGAGGCATCACCTCCTCCCCGTCCAGCTGCGAAAGCGAAAGCGGCAGCCCGGCCAGGAGCAGGGTGCACAGCAGCAGCAGCATCGCGGCACCGCGGACCTGCGGGGAGGCCAGGGCGCAGGTGGGCGGGCAGGGGCGGGGCTGGCGCTGGGCAGGCGGGGTGCCCCTATGCCCAGGCCCAAGCGCCAGGGCTGCCCTCCAGGACCGAACCCTGAGCCGAGGCTGAGGTCTGGGTCTGCGGCCCCACCCACGTTGCTCCCAGACCTTCTGGAACCTTCCATGTCTCCCTTCTACCCCAAGCTCCCAGCCCTTTGGAACCACGCCCCCAAAGCTCCTGCCCTTCTAGAACCCTGCCCCCCCAAGCACCCCGAAGTTCTAGAGTCCCTCCCCCCAAACCTCCCTGACCTTATGGAACCGTCTCCCGAAGCCCTAGCCTTCCAGAGCCTTCTGCACTGGCCCAACTGTCACGAGAGTGAAGCAGAACCTTCAAGAAGCTGCGCGAAGCATGACGGGAGCCAGTGGGGCCTCTGGAGACCCCGCCCCCAGGGCGCCAGCGCTCCCAGAAGCCCCGGCGCCTGCACCCGCGCTCCCGGCGGGGTGGCCGCTGGGCCTGCAGGTCCCTGGGCGCCGGCGGGGCTGCCGCGCCCCCCTCCGCCGGCTCCCCTGGGACGTGGGGTGTCTCTGGGCCACGGCCGGGCCGGTGGGGCTCTCCCTCCGCTGGTTTGACGCGATCACCCCATTGCCCTCCTCCCGCGGGTCACTTGCTCCCCTGGGGTCGCCCAGTGGTGAGCACGTCTCTGCCGCAGCCTGTCCCAGGCACCGTTATCCTGCCCACGCAGTCCTTTTCTGCCATGAGGCCTCGCCCTCGCCCTCCCTCGCCCTCCCGGCTCCTGATGGAGACCCCCTGCCGGCCGCCTCTGTGCTCCGCCTCCAGCAGCGCCCGTGGGCCGCCCCGCCACAGGGCTGCTCCCAGCCCGCGCGTGTGAGCGGTGGCTGCGGGCAGGGTGAGCACAGGGAGGAGAACAGAGGCTACAAATGCGCCCCCTCCCGGGACTGCTGGCCCACCACAGGGGCTGCGCCTGTCCCCCCGAGAGACTGAGGGTTCAGGAGTGACAGAATGGCCGCCTCCGTGTCTCAGGGACGGCACAGAACACCCCTCTGCCTGCCCCACCTGCCTCCTTCTGGGGCCAGAGGCTTTCTGGGAGGCTCCAGACCGCCTGCCCCACTGAGTGCACCCCAGGCAGGGGCACCTGCTCCGCCCGCCCGGAGCCTGACCCCTGGCCTCTTCCATGGCGCACCGTAAAGCAGGTGTGCACAGCGTGCGGGAGGACGAGGGGGGGGGGTCCGCACGCTGGGGACGTGGGGCAAGTCCGGGTCCGTGCAGGGGCACCGCTGTCTCCGGGACAGGAGGAGGGGCTCAGGAGGAGCAGCCGCGTCTCCCTCCTCAGACAGGCTCCCAGGCTTCACCCGCTCCACCGAGGGGTCCCTCCTCCCCATTCGCTGAACCTGTGAACCCCAAAGGGCAGAGCTGGAAGCTCCTCTCCACGGGGGGACTCCAGCCCCCTTACTGCAGCCCTGGCAGGTGGGAAAGAGGCTGCTGGCCATAGGTGGCAAGGCTTCACTTCACACAGACACCAGGAGGGGGCGTATAGGAGGCAGCCGGTCACTGCTTCACAGACAACCATGTGTCAGCCTCTCTCTCCCTCACTTCCTCTAAAAAATCAATAAAGAACGTATTTTTTAAAAGTAGAAAGGAATTGCCAGGACCGGTTTGGCTCAGTGGATAGATTAGGGGTGTCGAACTCAATCAGAGAAGGGGCCAAAATCTAAAATCCAGCCTAAATCGCAGGCCGAATGGTTTACTGAACAGTCATAAACTGACAATGTCATAAACTGACAGTGGAGTGCAGTGATGACAGCGTGGTGCGGGTCACACTGCAAGGCCTGGTGGGCTGGATTTGGCCCGCGGACCTTGTGTTTGACACATGTGGGAGCGTCGGCCTGCGGACTGAAGGGTCCCTGGTTCGGTTCCAGTCAAGGGCATGTGCCTTGGTTGTGGGCACATCCCCAGTGGGGGGTGTACAAGAGGCAGCTGGTCGATGTTTCTCTCTCATCGACGTTTCTAACTCTCTGTCCCTCTCAATTCCTCTCTGTGTAAAATCAATAAAATATATTTAAAAAAAAAAAAAAGTAAAAAGGAATGAACAGAATGTCTCCTTTTTTCTTCCTACTTCCCATATTGCATCCTGACTGGCTGGTGATGTGTGTCCTTAAGTCATCACCGTCCCCCACAAGCTGGCCCCCCTTTGTGAGCACAGCTGGCCCCAGCAGCCGTGGGCTCGCTGAGTACAGACAGCTCCCCACCTCCCATTCCAGCGCCCCTCGGAGCCAGCCACACGTTCATCAGGGAACACAATTTAATGCCACAGCTCCCCATGGAGGGCCCGCCCGGCTGGCCCTGCGCTCAGGACCCTCTGAGGCCCAGGGACACGGCGGCGAGTGCCAGGAGCAGCACCGGCCCGGCTCTGCCGCAGCGCGGGGCGCGGGCGCCCCCCGCCTCGCGGTAGTATTTCCACTCGGTGTCGTTGATGAACGGGCTGTGTGTGTTGCACATGGGCGTGTTGCAGCAGGAGGCGTAGAGGAACGGCGTCGGCTGCAGGAGGACGTAGGACTTGTAGGGCTGCATCTCATTGTCGACGGAACTGATCGCCGGGCAGGACCCGGTGCACTGCCGGGACACGTAGAAGAAACGCACCAGCATCCCTGAGGGGGCAGACAGCAGCAGCGCTGCGTGGGCGCAGGGACACGGCTGCGCACGGGTCTGCCCAGCCTGAGCCTCCGGCGCCCTCAGGCCTGTGTGGGCTGTGCGTGTGACTGGCGTCTGTGCCCACGCCTGGCCTGTGCCCGTGCCAGGACCGGGGCCGGGGCTCTGTCTGGGGTGCACAGGCGGCGGAGGCCTCCACAAGGGCTGCTCAGGCCTCTGCGACCACACACAAGTGCATGGGCGCCAGGGGCCCCGGACAGCCGAGCCATCGCCCAGGGCGGAGCTGGCCTCCAGGGAGCCGCTCGCTGCCAGGCTGGTGTGGCTCGTCTGGACCTTCGCCAGCACCGGTGAACACACCGTCAGCTGGGAAACCCCCAGTAAATGGACCTCCCAGCTCACACCGTGCTGCTCAGGGTCAGCGCAACTTACTCACGATGACAGTCACACAAAATGTATCGCCGTCTTCACAATGGGTGGGGTTGGTGCAAGACAAACTGTAGAATTCCTCGCAGACGTGGCACATAAGGCCGCCTGGAAGGAAGAAAAGGGTGGGACACCCCCCTCCTCCAGGGGGCCCAGCCTTCCCACACCCACAGAGCATCTGGCTGAGTTCCTGGTCTTTCTGAGGCTTCCCTGGCGCCCACAGGGTGTGTCTCCCTCCTCCACACCCAGACACACAGCAGGCACACAGACCCAGGCATGGACCCCACACCTCACCCAGGACCCCCCCCACACACACACACACACACACACCTGGCGTCCACATCCTGCTGCTCCGGGAACAGAGACCCCAGCTCTGGAGTCTGCCCCTTGGGTCCGCCCACCGCCCACCGCCCACCGCCCACCGCCCACCGCCCACCGCCCAGCCCGGAACCTCCTCCCGCGGTGGGCCCAGCCCTGGTTCCGGCTCTGCGCCGGGGCCGGGTCCCGCAGGACCCACCTCTCCTCCCGATCTCGGTGACGTTGGTCTCCACCCACGGCAGGCCCACGGCCAGGAGGAAGGCCAGGAGGACCGTCATCTCGCGCGGAGCTGGCCCTGGACAGAAGCAGGGCTGTCGGTCAGCTCGGCACCAGGTGTCCATCAAAGCCTGTTGCCATGGACGCAGGGCCCGCCCTCCTGCTCCTCCCCCGACAGCCCCGTGGGCCCGCCTGGGCCTGTGTCCATCCCAGCGCCCAGCGGGGACCGCACTGACCCGACCCGCACCCGCTCCTCCGGCCCCCTTCCCGCCCCTTCGACTGTGCCCGCCCACCGCGGGTCACCCCCGGGCGCTGGGCTCCTTCTGGAATGTTCCTCAGCGAGCACCCCTTCCCTGCAGCGGGCCTGGGGCCGGGCCTGGGGAGCCCGCGCACCCCGGTCTCCGTCCGCACCTGCCTGGTCCCCGTGGCGTCTGAACCTCGAAGCCGAAACTTCCAGAAGCTGCGCATGCGCCGCAGGAGCCGCTGGGCCTGAGGCCGCCCAGGATGCGCTCCCAGAAGGCCCCGCGCTCAGCGCCAGGCCTGGCTCCCGCCGGCGAGGGCCAAGGTTCCAGAAGGGCAGGCGTTGGGGGAGAGAAGGTTCCAGAAGGGCAGGCACTGGGGGGGGGGGGGGGGGGGTAGAAGGTTCCAGAAGGGCAGGCGCTGGGCGGGCAGAAGGTCCCAGAAGCTCCCAGAGGGCAGGTGCTGGTGGGAGAGGTTCCATAAGGGCAGGGGACAGTGACATGGTCCGTTCATGCTCCCGCGGTGACAAAAGACTCAAAGATGTCGGGCTCCCCTGGAGAACAGGCCTCACCGCCGGGTCAGCAGGCCTCCTGCGCGGCCTGTGGGCGGGAGGGCCCGGTTCGCTCCCGGTTCGGTCCCGGTTCGAGGGCACCCGCCTGGGCTGCGGCATGGGCCGGTGTGGGAGGAGGCAGCCCGGGGCCCAGCCCCCCGGGATCAATGGAAACAGCAACACCCCGACCCAGCCCACGCCCTCCCAGCAGGCCCTGCGGCGCTGCGGTTCCGGGTTCGAGCATCCTTCGTTCCCTCCAGCAGGGACCGGGCCGGGATGGGTCCGATCGTGCCGGCGGCCGGGGGGGGGGGGGGGGGGGGAGCCGCCGGGCTGTGCGGTCACCGGGCGGCGTCCCGGGCGGACGGCGGGGGCCACGGGCACAGCCTCCCCGGCGCCGGCGCTCCGTGTCCCGCCGGAGCCGGCCGCTCCAGCTCCGCAGCCTTCCCCGCGGGGGGCGCCCCGGAGGCGGCGAGGCCGGCGCTCCCCTCCGCAGCCTTCCGCCTCTGTCCCCCGCACCTCTGCGGGGGCGCGGCGGCAAGGCCACACGGCTCAGGGCAGAGCCCCCGGCCCCGGGCCAGCTCGGCCGGTCGCTGCGGGAGGCCGGCCTGGCTCTGACCCGGCTGGAAGCGGCCGGGCGCCGCGGGGACGGCTCTGCCTCCTGCAGGAACGGGGCCGGCCGGCAGAGGGCGCAGCGTCCGCCGCCTCCGAGGCGGAGCCACAGCCGGACCCCCTTCGGCAGGGGAGGGCGGAGGGCAGGGGGCGCCACAGCTGTGTGTCCCCCGCGGCCGGACCTCCAGGAGCTGGACGGCAGCCCTGGGGTCCGCACCCCTCTGTCCAAGGGGTGTGAGGGCCCGGGCTGCATGCAGGCCGGACCTGGGGGACTGGGACGGGGGGCCGGGCTCGGCGGGTCCCGGGCTGCAGGGGCTGAGGGTGCTGGGCGCCGCGGGGCCCCGGGGTGACAGGTGCTGCCGCGGAGGTGGGTGGCATCAGGGATGTGGAGGCGGCCCGGGCGCATGCAGGAGGTCAGCTGGCCGGTTTGCAGACCCCAATCCACGTCTTACCCAGAGGTCACAGGTCAGGAAGACGCAGGCGGGCAGCCCCTGTTCCCTCTGTGGCTCTGCCTTTGGGCTGTGCCCTCCAGGAAGCCCCTGCCCTCTCTGTGCTGCCGGAGCCTCCCCTGCAATGGGCGCAGCGGCTCCGCACAGGCTGTGGGTGATTCACCTGCACCATGAACAGGACCGGGGCCACATGATCGGCCGGAGTGCGCACGTGAACATGCAGGAGAAGCACGTGACGGAGGGGCCATGTGAAGACTGAAGGATGCAGCCGGGAGCCAGGAGCACCAGGAGCCCCGGAGCCGGAGGCAGGGAGCCCCTCCCCTGGCCCCTCGGGGGACACGGCCCTGGACGCCCTGACGGCAGGTTCTGGCCCCGGAGCGGCCACAGCACGGGCTCCTGTTGGCTGAGGCCCCGGGGCACACCCTCGGGCCCTCCTTTTGGGGCGTTGACGGGCTCCGGGGACAACAGGAGACCGCAGGCCTCGCCCTGCAGGGCTCCCCGGAGCTCTGTCCCTGTGTCTGGGGGCACCGCAGGATTGTGGGCGGGGCATGTTTTTGCCCGGGGCTCCCTAAGTCTTTGGGTCCCAGGTTTCTAAGTTCTCGCTGACACCGTTTTTGTTTTGTTAATTATGTCTATGGTGTGTGTCAGTCCCACAAGATGTTATTTAAAACGGTCAGTGTTGACTAGTTCATCAGCCTCTGCTTTGGCCCCTGTGTTCTGACTTCGTTTCTCCCCTCACCTGGGATCCTCTTCCCTCTGCCTGAGGCCCGTTCGTGTTTCCTCTGCGTGTGGGGAGCGGGGAGGAATGCCAGCCCTTCGTGACCCCAAAGTCTGAGTTCCTGTTCCCTCCGAAGGCCTGGCCTCGTGCTTCTCGCTCCGCGTACGTAGCTGTGTCTTTCCTGCCGGCTGCTTTCCATCTCCTCTTTCACGGCGGCTCTCACAGCCTGCAGGGGCGCTCGGGTCAGCTCCTGCGGGCGGGCACAGGCTCGGCCCAGCTTTCCTGGGGCTGTGTCTGTGGACATCAAAGGGGGCACACGTCTACACCCCCAAAGCCCAAGAGCAGAGCAGGGGACCAGAGGGTGGGGGTGGAGGGCAGGCGGGCAGGGCGGGCAGCAGGAGGGGCATCCTGTGGGGCAGGGCCGCTGTACCTGTGGCCAAGGTCAGGCCGCACGCCCCGCGTCCCTGCCCAAGGACGGCCGTCAGCAGGGCGCTGAGGCACACCATCCGTCTCCCCTGTCCGGAGGGGCCTTGGCACGGCCTGACTCATTGCCAGAGGAAGAGTCCTTGGGGCGGCTCCGAGCAGGGAAAAAGGGAACACTGTGCCTGGAGCCAGGAGGTCACAGTTCCATTCTGGTCAGGGCACATGTCTGGGTTGTGGGGCTCAATCCCCAGGGTGAGGCGTGCAGGAGGCAACTTGTGGAAGGTTTTCCCTAATCATTGGTGTTTCTCTCTCCCTCTCCCTTTCTCTCTGAAATCAATCTGTAATAATAAAAGCCTAATATGCAAATCAATCAAATGGTGGAACAACCGGTCACTATGACACGCACTGACCACCAGGGGGCAGATGCTCAATGCAGGAGCTACCCCCAGCCCGCAGGCCCAGGCAGCCAAGGGATGGCCCTGATGGCCAGCCAGACCTAGGGATCCTACCCATGCAGAAATTTCATGCACCAGGCCTCTAGTAAAATTATATTTAGGGGGAAAATAAGAAAACAGCCCTGGGAGTGTGGCCCTCCCAGCTAAACCCGCACACGCCCTGTATCCTTCTTCTGGAGCCTGAGCCGAGGCCCCATGGCCCCGCTCCAGCCCCAAATCAGGGTCAGGCTGGGAGGCACAGCTCTGGGAGCCTCGGGAGGTCACAGAAGCCCTAGGCCTCCATCTCCTTGTCTGAAATGGGAACAGCGATGGCGAGACCCATTTTGTGGGAGCGCTGCCCGGCCACCATACCCCACCCGGGTCCGCTCCGCGGTGCACCTGCTCGGACAACCCCAGGAGAGTGGGGAGCCCACCACCACTCCATCTGCCCCCCGAGGCCTGGGCCCCTGAGAGCCGTGCAGGGTGAGCGAGCAGGTGTGGCACCGCCGCAGCCCTGGGGCGGCACATCTAACGCAAGCTGTGTCCTCCTCAGCCTCGGGAGTGTCCCCATGGACCAGACAGACGGACAGACAGGTCCCTGTGCCACCCCAACTGCCTGGGGCGGGAAGTCCCCCTGGGAGGGACCCTGGCCAGCGCGTCTCACTCCCTGCAGCCGCTCAGCCGGAAAGGGAAGGGCCGCTCAGCCCCGCCTCCTGGAATGAGATAAAAATACCCAAGGCCCCTCTCTCATCTGATAAGATAAGGAGCCCATCCATCTTGCTCCCTTCAAGGTGGGGGGCGTGAGGCCTGGTCCAGCCCAGTCTGATCCAGCCCCCAGCCCGACCCCGCACCTGCCCGGGGCACCCACCACCCCGCAGCAGGCCGCATGGACCCGGGATGAGGCGCCCGCCCACCTCATCCCTGTCCTTTGGGGGACCCCCCGGCCCTGACCCCTTCCCAGGCACCCTGGCCTGGCCCAGGGACACTTTCTCCCATGACGCCATCAGAGAGTCAGGCCTCTGAGCCAGATAAGAGGGCAGGGCGAGGGGCGGAGGGAGCCGGGCATGGCATTCCGGGCCAGGGCGGCCGTGGCGATGGCAGGGCCCCAGCAGCCCCTGCGCTGGGCGCGGGCACTGGGCACCAGCGCGGCTGCGGCCCCCCGGGCGCTGCCCTTCGAGGCCATGCCCCGGTGCCCCGGCAGCAGGTGGCTGCGGGTGCTGCGCGTCTGGAGGGAGGGCTCGGAGGACCTGCACCTGCAGATGCAGCAGGCCTTCCGGGAGCTGGGGCCCATTTTCCGGTGAGCGCCCCCGCCCGCCTGGGCTCTGCGCCCTCCGGGGCCGGCTGGGCCGGGGCAGCGCCGCCCGCTCGTCCTGAAGTCCAGGGGGCCGGCAGGAGGGCTGCCCCTCGGAGCTGGGGAGAAGCGGGGAGGGGAGGGGAGAGGAGGGGAGAGGAGGGGAGAAGCGGGGAGGGGAGGGGAGAGAAGGGGAGGGGAGGGGAGGGGAGGTCTCCTGCGGCCCAGGACGCGGCCACACGGCTCTGCCTCTGTCCCAGGTACGACGTGGGAGCGAGGCACATGGTGTGCGTGACGCTGCCCGAGGACGTGGAGAAGCTGAAGCAGGCGGAGGGCCGCCAGCCCCGCAGGATGGTCCTGGAGCCCTGGCTGGCCCACCGGCAGCAGCGCGGCCACAAGCACGGCGTGTTCTTGCTGTGAGGGCGGCGGGGGGGGGGGGGGGGGGGTGCCCCGAGGAGAGGAGGAGGAGGGCCGCGGGGCCTGCTGCTGGCGGGTGCCCTGACGCTCGCTCTCTGCCCCACAGGAACGGGCCGGCCTGGCGCTCGGACCGCCTGCGGCTGAACCCGGACGTGATGTCGCCGCAGGCCGTGCAGAAGTTCGTGCCCATGGTGGACCGGGTGGCCAGGGACTTCTGCGGGGCCCTCATGGCCAAGGTGCAGCAGAACGCCCGCGGGAGCCTCACCCTGGACATCCAGCCCAGCATCTTCTACTACACCCTGGAGGGTGGGTCTCCGGCCGGGCGGGGGCAGGGGGCTGGGGGGCAGAGGCCAGGAGCCAGTGGTCAGGGGGCCGGGGCACAGGGACCAGGGGCAGGGGGCTGGGGAGCAGGGGGAGGGCCAGGGCCAGGGGCAGGGGGCTGGGGGGCAGAGGCCAGGAGCCAGCAGTCAGGGGGCAGGAGCTGGCAGTCAGGGGCCAGGGGCAGGGGCTGGGGGGCAGAGGCCAAAAGCCAGCAGTCAGGGGCCAGGGGCAGGGGGCTGGGGAGCAGGGGGAGGGCCAGGGCCAGGGGCAGGGGGCTGGGGGGCAGAGGCCAGGAGCCAGCAGTCAGGGGGCCGGGGCACAGGGACCAGGGGCAGGGGGCTGGGGAGCAGGGGCAGGGGCAGGGGCAGGGGCTGGGGGCCAGGGGCCCGGAGGGCGGGCAGAGGCCGCAGTGAGGCCCTGGGCTGCCATGCCCTCAGCGGCCCCTCCTCCACAGCCAGCAACTTGGTCCTTTTTGGCGAGCGGCTGGGCCTCCTCAGCCAGAGCCCGAGCCGGGCCAGCCTGGACTTCATCGGCGCGCTGCAGGCCATGCTGGAGTCCACCATGCGGCTCATGTTCATGCCCCGGAGCCTGTCCCGCTGGACCAGCCCCCAGGCGTGGAAGAAGCACTTCGAGGCCTGGGACTGCATCTTCCAGTACGGTGAGCGGGGAGGGGGGAGGCGGAGGGGGAGGGGGCAGGGAGGGGGGAGCCAAGGGGAGGGGGAGGGAGGGGCCAGGCGGGCTGCATGGCTGGGACCCGGGCCTCAGTCAGAGAAGGGAACTGAGGCTCACAGAGGCCCCGGGACTGTGCAGGGAGCCGGGCAGAGGGTGACTGGCTGACGCAGGAGGCTCTGTGCCCACAGCCAACAGCTCCATCAAGAAGATCTACCAGGAGCTGGCGCTCGGGCGCCCCCAGCACTACAGCGGGGTGGTGGCCGAGCTGCTCCTGCACGCGGACATGACGCTGGACGCCATCAAGGCCAGCTCCATCGACCTCACGGCCGGCAGCGTGGACACGGTCAGGCCCGCAGCACCTGGGCCCCGGGGCTCCCCAAAGTGCCCTCGGCCCCCACCCCCTGGCTAGGCGGCCGCAGCTCCGTCTTGTGCTCCGCCTGGGGAATGAGCTCGGAGGGGAGGCACACGGAGTGACCTCGCAGGGCGGCTGTGCTGTCACTGGAGGGGCCCGGGCTCCGGCAGCCTGCAGAGGGACCCCATGCAGACCATCGGGGTGCCAGCAAGAGGGCACAGCCAGGCCGGCCGCCAGGGCCCTGCAGGGACCATGGCATTTGGTCTTAAAGATCCCATGGAGGCGGCAGCTGGTGGCAGGCAGGGCAGCACGGCTCCCGCTGACCGGGGAGAGAGCAGATGGCAGCCCGCGTGGGGGCAGGGCGGGCCAGAGCCTGCAGCCAGCCAGTGCCTCCCGCCTCCAGCCCCAGCCTCCCCCCAGCCTCTCAGGCCACTCGGCCTGGCAGCGCTCTGGGCCTGGCACCCGGGATGCTGAGGCTCAGGTCCGTGGCAAGACCCGCCCCGACCAGAAGCCAAGATGCCCTCAGTGCGAGCGAGCCCAGCGGATGCACCTCAGGCGGCTCCAGCAGGCTTCCTGGGGGCGGGACTTCGGGCTGAATGTGGAACAACCACCCAGCAGCTAGCCAGGCCTGCGGGGGCAGCAGTCCCGGGGGGGGGGCAGCAGGCAGCAAGGGGAGGCAGCGAGGCTGAGTGGGGGGCAGATAAGGGCAGAGGTCAGGGCCACTGCAAGGCAGGGCTCAGTGCCAGGCCTCATCGCCCTGCAGGCTGCCTGGAGCTTGGGTCCCCCGTAACAGACAAGGCCCCATTGGTCACAGGGCGCAGCACGGACAGGTCACTGCCGTGTGTCTGGAGATGCAGGGCATGTTGCCATGGTGATGAGATTAGGAGAGCATCCATCCGCAGGTCTCAGGCTGGGCTGGGGTGCCTCTCCCTGCACATGGGAACGGCCCAGGGGGAGGAGCTGCCCCAGGCACCACCCCAAATAGATGGCGAGGGGGAGCCCCTGCTGGAGCCAGAGGGGGGTGGGAACCCCCAGAGGTGGCAGGGCCGGTCTCCCGGGGGCTGGGGCTCAGGGAAAGCAGAGGGGGTGGGTTCTAGGGTCCTGCCTGCAGGGTCGGTGCCCTGGGCTCCATCCTGCTCTCAGCAGGCACACCCCTGGTCTGAGACACCCGCCCGGGGAGGGGGCCGGGGCCGAGGCACAGCCTGCGCCAAGTCTGAACCGGCTCCCCGCTCCCGCAGACAGCCTACCCCTTGCTGATGACCCTCTTCGAGCTGGCGCGCAACCCCGAGGTGCAGCAGGCCCTGCGTCAGGAGAGCCTGCAGGCCGAGGCCGCCATCTCCGAGAACCCCCAGAGGGCCGTGGCCGAGCTGCCCCTGCTGCGGGCCGCGCTCAAGGAGACCCTGAGGTGGGTGCGCCCGAGGCACCCGCCCCCGGCACCGCTGCCCGGGCCCCGCACAGGTCCTGGCTGTGGGCAGCTCTGCCGAGGGTGCACCCCGGCCCCGGCCCCTCAGGGACAGGGCTCCTTGTCCCCCGGCCTCACTGCAGACGCTGGGGCTGGGGAGCAGTTTGGGCGGAGCTCAGGAGGGGCCGCAGGTCCCAGTCCCAAAGGGACCTGCGAGGGCGGGCCCTGGCGGAGGAGGAGGGGCCCTAGCGGAGGAGGAGGGGCCCTGGCGGAGGAGGAGGGGCCCTGGCGGAGGAGGAGGGGCCCTGGCGGAGGAGGAGGGGCCCTGGCCCATGACGAGCTGCTGCTGCCCTGTCCATAGGCTGTACCCCGTGGGCATCTCTGTGGACCGGCAGGTGAACTCGGACTTGGTCCTGCAGAACTACCACGTCCCGGCAGGGGTGAGCGAGGCCCCGCCCTCCCCAGGCCAAGCAGGGACCTGCACCCCACCTGCTGACCGCCCTCCGCTGCCTGCAGACGCTGATCACAGTGCAACTCTACTACCTGGGCCGAAACCCCGCCGTGTTCGCGAGGCCCGAGCTCTACCAGCCGCAGCGCTGGCTGCACCGCGGCTCCGGCGCCAGGCTGCCCCACCTGGCCTTCGGCTTCGGCCCCCGACAGTGCCTGGGCCGGCGCCTGGCCGAGATGGAGATGCTGCTGCTGCTGCACCACGTGAGCGGCCGGGGCGGGGGCGGGCGGGGCCGGAGGGGGTGGGGCCTGTGGGGCGGGGCCTGATGGCAGAGGGGGGCCTGTGGGCGGGGCCTGTGGGCGGGGACATGGGACTGACCAGCCTCAGGGGACCCGCCTCTGTCCTAGGTGCTGAAACACTTCCAGGTGGACACGCTCACGCAAGAGGATATCAAGATGGTCTACCGGTTCGTCCTGATGCCGTCCGTCATCCCGCTGCTGACCTTCCGGGCCCTCAGTTAGTCCCCTCGCCGCACCCCTCCCCGCCGCGCCTCCAGCTCCCCTCTGCCCGCCCCCGGGCCCCGCCTGCTTCCGCCAGGCCTGCTCCCTGAGCCACACCTCCAGCCAGCACCTGCCCAGCACCTGCCGAGCGCCTGCCCAGCGCCTGCACCAGCGCCTGCCCAGCCAGCATCTGCCCAGAACCTCCCCAGCCAGCATCTGCCCAGAACCTCCCCAGCCAGCACCTGCCCAGCCAGCACCTGCCCAGCATCTGCCCAGCGCCTGCCCAGCGCCTGCCCAGCCAGCACCTGCCCAGCACCTGCCCAGCACCTGCACCAGCGGACAGCCAGCCCTCGGAGGTCGGGCAGGGCTGGGGTGAGTCTTGGTTGCAGGCCAGGACCATGTGCCAGTCCCCCGGCGCCTTCTCCTGCGAGGAACGCCCTCCGAGGGCCTTGAGTCCCACCCTGGCACCAGGACCGGCTCCAGCTCCCGCGTGTCCACCCATGGGGCCTCGGACCCTGTCCCTCGCCTCTCGTCCAGTCCTGCTCTTTCCCTGCGAGGACCGACAGCGTGGTCCGGCCTGCTCGAGCCAGGTCACACACACACTCCTTGCCCGCGCTCTGGCCTGGAGCTGAGCCTGGAGCAGGGCCGCCGTCCGCCCACCGCCTGTTCTCAGCCACGGGCCCTCTGCCCCCGACACCCTCTGCGGTGGGGCTGAGCCTCCCGCCGCAGGGCTGGGTGGACCACCGAGGGCCCAATAGGACATCTGGGCCAAGGATACCCTGAGAGCAGGACCGCCAACCCCCGGCCGCCATCAGGGTGACTACAGAGAAGCCTCTGGAAGAGTGGGAGGGGCAGCGCAGCCACGTGCTCCCTTTTAAAAAATGTATTTGTATTGATTTCAGAGAGGAAGGGAGCGGGAGTGAGATAGGATCATCAACGATGAGAGAGAATCATTGATCAACTGCCTCCTGCACGCCCCCTACTGGGTCTGACCCCGAAACCCGGGACCCTTCAGTCCGCAGGCCGATGCCCTATCCACTGAGCACACCAGCCAGGGCCCCTGTGCTCCCTTTAATGAAGTCCTCCATCTGCAGTGCCGGCTACCCCTTCACACTGAGCCCTCAGTATTGGGGCCCTGGCCTCGTGGGTGGGAGAGGTTTTGAGCAGCTGGGAGCGGGGGGGGGGGGGGGGGAGGGGGGGGGTCCGTGCTGGCAAGCCTGGCAGTCAGTCCCACGAGGTTAGGCCAGCGACACGGGGAAGCTGGTGAGGTTCTGGCGAGACCCTCCCGAGACCACCCCGGCTCCCGCAGCTGAGGGTGGGGTAGCCAGTGGGCGCCCCCTCCCCTCCCCTCTCTAGAGCCCCAGCTGTCTCCCTCGGCCATATCTCCACACTCTCCTCGAAGCCCTAAGGTCCCCACAGACTCAAAACCTGGGGAGCAGCTGTCCGAGCTCACCCCAACCTGCCTCCCACGCTGCTCCTCTCTGACTTGGCGGGGGGGGGGGGTGGGGGGCAGCCCTGCCTGGGCCCTTCCTCCGTCTTGTCACCTTCCTGCAGGGCATATGCCCCCCCTCGCCCGCAGCTTCCTCTCCCCAGCCCGCCCTCCCTCCCGCCGTCCCAGCTTCAATAAACATCGGGTCAGAACCACCTGGCCCATGTCCTGAGCATGTTCCTGCGTGAAGCCAAGAACCCACACTACCGGCCTCGCCCCTCCAGGCCCGCTGGGACGGGACCCCTGCTCCCACGCCGTTTTCTTCTGGGGGGCGGGAGCAGAGCGGACCAGGGACCCCTCAGGTCCTCTCACCACCGAGCTGAAAGGGAGACGCAGCCCCAAACCCAGACAAAGGGCGCTTCTCCCCGCGCCCCTCCTCCCCGCGCCCCTCCTCCCCGCGCCCTTTCTTCCCACGCCCCTTCTTCCCACACCCCTCCTCCCCGCGCCCCTCCTCCCCGCGCGCCTTCTCCCCATGTCCCTCCTCCCCGTGCCCCTTCCCATGCCGCGGCTGTGAGGAGTGCAGGACCCGGAGCCAGGAAAGCTGGGAGCCCCAGCACCCCCTCCTGCGTCTGCCCAGCACCCCCTCCTGCGTCTGCCCAGCACCCCCTCCTGCATCTGCCCAGCACCCCCTTTCCTGTCTGCCCAGCACCCCCTTTCCTGTCTGCCCAGCACCCCCTCCTGCGTCTGCCCAGCACCCCCTTTCCTGTCTGCCCAGCACCCCCTCCTGCGTGTGCCCAGCACCCCCTTTCCTGTCTGCCCAGCACCCCCTCCTGTGTCTGCCCAGCACCCCCTCCTGTGTCTGCCCAGCACCCCCTCCTGTGTCTGCCCAGCACCCCCTTTCCTGTCTGCCCAGCACCCCCTCCTGTGTCTGCCCAGCACCCCCTCCTGTGTCTGCCCAGCACCCCCTTTCCTGTCTGCCCAGCACCCCCTTTCCTGTCTGCCCAGCCCCCGTGAGAGACCCGTGACACCACACACCGCACCCTGTGGGGTGGGGGTGCAGGGGAAGGATGTGGGAGGAAGGGTGCCCCACCCCCATTTCACACCGCGTTGACAACATTTTTAACTTTCCTTTTTGAAGTCAGTTCACACAAAGAACTTTCAAAATCAGTCCAGTGTTTATCCGCCTCGCAGCTTCTTCGGTGCTAACATCACCGTGTTAGGGTGAGGCAGGAAGTCACCCGTGATCCGGCACCGCCTGTTCACACCCCCCACCTGCGTCCTTGCCTGGGGTCCGCCCACCGCCCAGACCCCTAGTCGCCATCACAGCCGTTCTTGGCCGGGGGCACCTTGGTCACCGGTGTGTTGGTCAATACAAGCGCCCGGCCTCCAGGGGCTGCAGCCCCAATCGGAGGGCCGGGGCACAGCCGCCCAGCCACGGCCTCCAGAGCGCGGGCCGACCGGTCCCGGTGGGCCTTCCTGTCTGTCCCAGACGTGGTGGCTGCCCGCTGACCTGCTCCCAGGGGGCAGGGTCCCCGGCCTGCCCCCGCGGGCTTTCTGTGCCCTGGCTTCACCGCCCTCCCGCCGGCGGCTGGTCACTCCTGGTCACTCCGATCACTGTGGTCATTCCTGGACACTGTGGTCACTCCTGGACACTCCGGTCACGCCTGGCAGGGAGTCAGGGAGCACAGTGCATGGGTGAGGCCGTATGCAATTGGGGGGGTGCCTGCGGGGTGTGTGTGGTGGTGCCGTGGGCAGCACGTGTGTAGGGAGGCGGGGCTCCGCCAATGGAGCCGCAGGACCGAGCCTCCGTTTCAAGACCCTGGCGGCTCCCCAGTTTCCATTTCCCCGTACGGCCCCGCCCCTCTCCCGCCCGAGGCCCCGCCCCCTCGGAGCCCGAGGGCGCCGTGCAGAGGCGGGAGGTGAGGCCTGGGCCTCCGGGGGCACCCAGCTCACACACCTGGAGGGCTTGGGCAGGCACCCCTTCCCGGGCCGCCCCCCGAGAGGCTCCAGAGGAGACATGGAACCTGCCCGGAAGGGAGACAGTTCCTGGGAGAGAACGGGGAACTCGGCCCGCACAGCGTGGGGCCTGGCCGCCCCCGCAGCCTCCCCCTCCGGGCGGGGTGCCCAGCACCTCCAAGGGCGGAGACGGGCTGGCGAGGGCCCGATCTCCCATGTGGGCCCCGGGGCGCACCTCCCCAGAGGGCTCCAAGCGCAGCCAGGACCGGGAGGGCCCGCGACCCCCAGGGACGGGAGTTAGAGCCTCAGCCGCACGGGCCGCCACCGCGGGGTCGCGCATGGAACCGGAAACTGAAGCGGAGCCGCTTCACTGTGCGGCGCGCGCCTCGGCCACGAGAGGGCGCGCGAGGGACGCCGAGGGGGACCAGCACCAGGGACAGGGCCGGCGGGAGGGCGCTCACCGGGCCTCCTGGGCCCTCCGGAGGGCGTGGAGGAAGCCCCAGGGCCCGCGGGACCCGGGAGGGCGGAGAGCTGGGTGCGAGGTGGGACTGCAGGGCCACTGCATGGCCGAGACGCAAGAATGGAGGACTTGGGGCCCTGGGCAGTTTGGCTCCGTGATCCTGCGGACGGAAGGGTCCCCAGTTCGATGGCGCATGCCCGTGATTCTTATCATTGACATTTCTCTCCCTTCCTCTCTGAAATCAATAAAGATATATTTTAAAAGTAGTAATGAATTCTCAGTCCCACAGCACCATCTCTGGAGCTGTATTTCCGTGTAAATGAGCTTGTCCAGTTACTTCCTGAGCTCCTCGTACAGGCTGGGCAGTGTTCACAGCGGGGCAGTGCCAGGGGCTTCATGGCAGGAGGGGCGGGCGCTGGAGCACAGGGCACGGGAGAGGGTGTGCTGCCCCCTGGTTAGCACCCTGGGGCCCGGAGGGATGGCAGGCACGGCCCCCTGCTGCGCGTCCTGGGCGTCTTCAGCCCAGGGCACGTCCTTGGCGGAACTGGCCCCGATGACAGAGGCTAAAACCCCAGGCGCTGACCACAGAGCAACCCAGACCTCCAAGGCAGACAACCAACAGCGACCGTAGCAACAGGGCCAGGCCCCCCTCCGCCCTGGGGGTGGTGCTCTGGCCCCGGGAGATGGGATTCCGCTCTGGACCCTCCTCACCCCGAAACGCCCCGCCTCAGGGGCCCCGGAGTGCTGGGCTGTGCCAGGACCACCGCTGGCTCCCGCCCAGGCCACACCTCGATGGCTGCCGCCCATGTTTCCAGCAGAGACCCAGGCAACCAAACCGCCCCCGCACATTCCGGAGGGCCAGGCGAGCTCAGACCTGCCTCCCTGAGGCCCTGCGACAGCGGGGCCACCCCAGCAGGTGGGCGGCCGGTCAGGAGGCAGAGCAGGTGCTGGCCTGGGCGCTGGGGACGCGGGGCGTATGCCGCCGGAGCACAGGTCACAGGCGAAGGTCTGTGTGGACAGGGAGGCCACAGGCTCACAGCGGGACCAGCAGCTAACGTGGTCACAACAGCCGCCCTCTCAGACGGCCGGCAGGACCACCTGCCAGCCCTGCCCCCCGATTTTCCGAAGGGCTCCACAGGCTGCTGGGGGCTGGCGTCACGCAGACCGGGGGCTCGGCCGCCGGCAGTCGGACACTTTCTCTTCTTCTTTATTGACTTCGGAGAGGAAGGGAGAGAGAGATACACCGGTGATGAGAGAGAAGCATGGATCGGCTGCCTACAGCTCGCCCCACGCTGGGGATGGAGCCTGCAACCCGGGCCCGGGCCCTGACCGGGAAGTGAACTGTGACCTCCAGGTTCCTAAGCCGGCGCTCCACCCTGAGCCAGGCCGGCGGGCCGGGCAGGACACCTTGGCAAAGGGTGCCCGGGCCTCCTGCCGGACCCACAGCCGGGACCCTGGGACGTGTGCGAGGCCGTTCGGATGCTGAGGGTCCCCGAATGCTGCGGGGGCCTGTCTTGTGGGAGGCAAAGCCACTGGGGCCTTCACCCCGGGTTTGCTGAGCTCCTGCCGCAGGCCAGGCTCTGCCTGCCGGACACACGCACGTCGGTCGCGGCCTCCGGGCTGATGTCTGGGGGAGGCACCCAGCAGGGGCCCAGAGCGCCCCTCGGAGGGACGGCGATGTCACCCCCTAAGGACAAGCCCGAGCTCGGGATAGATGCGCAGGCCCTGCTGGGACCGGCGGAGGCAGCCCTGCCCAGACCCAGTCCTGCCCCTGGAGAGCAGAGTCTGCTGACGCCGAGTGCTTGGGCTCTGGAACCACCGGTGCCACCACCCCTGGGTGGGGACAGCCCAGGTCACACAAGCCTGGACTTCAGCCTCCGAGGACCAGCCCGAGGAGTCCCAGCCGCCTTTCCCTGACCCCACAGACCAGCAAGGAGCTGCCCGAGCCCAGAGCTCCGCAGGCACACTCCCACCGCACACACACGAGCACACGCGCGCGCGCACACACACGCTCACACACACACACCCCACACACACATGCACAAACACGAGCACACACACGAGCACACGCACATACCCGCGCACACACACACATACACACACACACCCGCACACACACGCACACGCACACTCCCACACGCACACGCACAAACACGAGCGCACACACACACACACACACACACACACACACACACATGAGCACTCTCCCGCCTGTGGGTCCTCCGCCCGCGCGCACGGGGCGCCTCCCGCAGCCCGGGGCTCGGCGGACCCGCCAGTGGGGTCAGGACCAGCGTCCCCTCCGCCCGCGACTCCGCCCCCCGCCCATCCGCTCCCGCCGGCCCCGCCCCCGGCCCCGCCCCGCCATCCGCCCCGCCATCCGCCCCACCTGGAGCGCCGGGCAGTCCGGGCGGAGCGGGCGGTGAGTCCGGCGGGGCGGCGGGGGCGCCGCGGGGAGGCCGGGGTCGGGGGGAGGCCCGGCGGGGGGGAGGCCCGGGGTCCGGGTGGGTCCGGCGGGGGAGAGGGGCTGAGCCGCCCGCTGCTCCGAAGGTCCGGGCGCGGGGACCGGCGGCGGCGCAGGCTCGGCCGGTCGCCCAGCGCGGGCTCCACGCGGCCGCTCGCGGGGCCGGGGCGGGGGCCGGGGCCGGGGCCGGACTGGCCGCCCCGGTGGGTCACCCCTGGTGGGTTGGCATCGGTTACGCAAGCAGCTGCGGGGCCGGGGCGCCGGCCTCCTCCCCCCGGACCCGGCAGCTCCGCCTCCCGCCTCCCCGCGGCCCGGCGCCGGCTTCCCCGAAACCACCGGAGCGGGGGAGCGGGGAGCACGTGCTCTGCCTGCACCCGACCCTGCCAACGCTCTGCACCCGGCTCCCCGCCCCCTGGGGGGGCCCGATGGACCCCCTGGCTGGACCCCGATGGACCCTCCTTTCTGGGGCCTGATGGACCCCCTGGCTGGGGCCCGATGCACCCCCTTTCTGGGGCCTGATGCACCCCCTGGCTGGGGCCTGATGGACCCCCTGGCTGGACCCCGATGGACCCCCTTTCTGGGGCCTGATGCACCCCCTGGCTGGGGCCTGATGGACCCCCTGGCTGGACCCCGATGGACCCCCTTTCTGGGGCCTGATGCACCCCCTTTCTGGGGCCCGATGGGCCCCCCCTGACTGGGGCCTGATGGACCCCATGGCTGGGCCTGGCTGGGGCCTGATGGACCCCCTGGCTGGGGCCTGATGGACCCCCTGGCTGGGGCCTGATGGACCCCCTGGCTGGGGCCTGATAGACCCCCTGGCTGGGCCTGGCTGGGGCCTGATGGACCCCCTGGCTGGGCCTGGCTGGGGCCTGATGGACCCCCTGGCTGGGGCCTGATGGACCCCCTGGCTGGGCCTGGCTGGGGCCTAATGGACCCCCTGGCTGGGCCTGGCTGGGGCCTGATGGACCCCCTGGCTGGACCCCCTGGCTGGGGCCTGATGGACCCCCTGGCTGGACCCCCCTGGCTGGGGCCTGATGGACCCCCTGGCTGGACCCCCTGGCTGGGGCCTGGACGGGGGCCAGGCAGGCAGGCGAAGCCTGGGGCCCCTCCCTCCCCAAGTCTCTTCTCTCCCTGCTGAGCTTCCTCCCAGGGAGCCTCCAATGGAGTCCCCGCCCCCACCGCCTGGCAGAGGCCCAGACCCTCCCCGGGCGCCTCCTCGGAGCGGGCCCAGGGCCTCAGCCAGCACCGCCCGTGCTCGGCCTGTTTCCGGCCCCAGAACTGGGGAGAAGCAGGTACTGAACGGGTCTCGGTCTTCAGCATCAGTACGGCCCAGATCGTCCCAGTCCCCGAGCGCCAGGCGGCCCTGGGCAGCTGCTCCGCTGGGCACGCCTCCCTCCCCGCCCCTGGGTCCCATGTCCAGCACGGAGCTGGCCATGGAAAGTTCTGGAGTGGGAATTTTTTTTAAATATATTTTATTGATTTTTTTACAGAGAGGAAAGTATAGAGGGATAGAGAGTTAGAAACATCAAGGAGAGAGAAACATCAACCAGCTGCCTCCTGCACACCCCTCACTGGGGATGTGCCCACAACCCATGTCCATGCCCTTGACCGGAATCGAGCCTGGAACCCTTCAGTCCGCAGACAGATGCTCTATCCACTGAGCCACACCGGTTTTGGCAGAGTGGGAATTTCAGAGCACTAGGGAGAGACTGGACCATGCCCCAGAGAGGGTTGCCACTGCTGACACCGGCCAGGCCTTGAGGGAGGGTCTCCTGGCCCCTTCCCTGCCCCTCACAGTGTGGCCTTGCGAGACGGGACCCTGACAGCTTTCTGGAGAACAGCATGGCTGTGAGTACCATGGCCCCCAACAGCATGGCCCTGCGTCACTGGGGAAAGCTGCTCTGCCTGGGGTCGCTTTACTCTGCAAAAGCAGGACGTGGCTAATGTCTTAACAGGTGGTCTCGCCAAAACCGGTGTGGCTCAGTGGATAGAGCGTCGGCCTGTGGACGGAAGGGTCCCGGGTTCGATTCCGGTCAAGGGCATGGACCTTGGTTGCCGGCACATCCCCGGTGGGGGGCGTGCAGGAGGCAGCTGGTCGATGTTTCTCTCTCATCCATGTTTCTAGCTCTCTGTCCCTCTCCCTTCCTCTCTGAGGAAAATCCCTAAAATGTGTACATATAAACTTTGGTCCTGCACAAAGGCGGGCTGCTCTGACTCCGTCCGTCCGGCAGGCAGCACAGCCGCCGGCCGGGATAAGGCTCCAGGTTCCCGCCGGGTGTGGCCTCCAGTGCCGTTCACTCGCCTTTGCTCCACAAGGAAGCCAGCTAGCGCCCGGGGTCACCCTCCCCAGGGCCAGGGCCGCCTCTCCGACCGCCCAGCTGTGTTCTCAGAAGCCGGAGGCTGTGAGGGGGCGGGGGGGGCAGAAAGACCCATGTCCTGCTGCTGCTGGAAGCAGCGCCCCCTCCCCCCCTACAAGGGGGTCACCCTCCGGCCACCAGCTGTGTCTCCAGAGCAGAGTGGCGCTCGGCCAGTGTGGCTCAGTGGGTGAGCACTGACCTAGGAACCAGGACTCAGGGTTCGATTCCCCGTCAGGGCACAGGCCCCGGTGGCAGGTTCGGTCCCCAGTGGGGGCGGGCGTGCAGGAGGCAGCCGACCCATGATTCCCTCTCGTCATGGTGTCCCCCCCTCCTCTCTGGCTTCAGTGAGTACCTTTGTATCGGCCTGTTTTAAACAGGACACAGCACAGCGGCTCTGCGTGTGAGGCCAACCCGAGCCGTCCCCCAACATGAAGGTCTTCCTGCCCGTGCTGCTGGCCGCCCTCCTGGGCACGGAGCAAGGTGAGGCCCCGCAGGCCTGCGGGCGCCGTGACCTCCTGCCCCCGCACCTGCCCCCTGCGCCCCCCCACACCCTGCCCCCTGCGCCCCTCCTGCACCTGCCCCCTGCGCCCCCCACACACCCTGCCCCCGCCCCCTGTCCACTGTCCCCTGCCCCCTGCCCCCCCACACACCCTGCCCCCTGTCCACTGTCCCCTGCTCCCTGCCCCCCCGCACCCTGCCCCCGGCCCCCAGGCCAGTGTCCCTGCAGCCTGCGCCTCTCCCTCCAGCCCACTCGCTGGTGTGCTTCTCCTGCACCAACCAGCAGAGCAACTTCTACTGCCTGCGGCCCACCGTGTGCGAGGACACCGACAACTACTGCGTGACCGTGTCCGCGGCCGCCGGCATCGGTGAGTGCAGCCCCGCCCGCCGCCCGCCGCCCGCTGCCCGCCCGGCCGCCACTCACCCCCGCCCCCCGCAGGGAACGTGGTGGACCTCGGCTACAGCCTGAACAAGGGCTGCTCACCCATCTGCCCCGCGCCGCCCGGCATCAACATCGGCGTGGCCTCCATGGGCACGCACTGCTGCCAGAGCTTCCTGTGCAACTTCAGCGGTGCCCGCGAGCTGCGGGCCAGCGCCGCCCTGCTGGGCCTCGGGCTGCTGCTCAGCCTGCTGGCCCTGCTGCGGCCCGGCCCCTGACCCCTGACCCCTGACCCCGGCCCCGGCCCCGGCCCCACCGCTCAGGAAGGAAAGCCCCGCCCGCCCCCCCTCACGCACACCGCCTGACCCCCCACCTCGCCCTGTCCCCGCACCCACCCTGCCCCCGCGCCACTGCCCTCACTGCAGGTCCCCGGGCCTGGGGTCAGCACCCGTCCCTGGGTCACGGGGACTCACCGGGAGGCCACGCCCCGGCCCTGTCCATCGGCCAGGCCGCCCCGGCAGGGGCGTGGAAGGGGGTGCTGGGTGCGGGCGCCCCGCTGTCCGCTCGGGGGTCTGTGAGGCCTCGGGGGGCCACGCCCCACTCACTCCAGCAGCTGCGGCCCCCCCCCTCCCGTTTAGCTGCGCCCCCACCGTGCCCTCACCCTGGAGCTGCTGCTTCGGTGCCTCAAATAAACAGACGCCGCCGTCCTGTCCTCTGGTCTGTTCTGCCGTGAGGGCCCCGAACCCCAGCCAGCCCTGCCTGTGCCCCCTTCCCCCCCCAAGCCTGCGGGCTGCAGGGCCGGCGGATGGAGGCCCAGGGCAGCGGCGGGGGGTCTGCTGTGGGGGACAGGGCCGTGGGAATGGACCCGGGTACCCGGCCAGCGTGCCCAGGCTGCTGGCCGTCCCTGTGGGCACGCAGGGGCCAGGTGGATAAACGTGCACTTTGTAAAGAGTAAAGGGGCCAGCTGTCCCGGGAGCCTGAGCTGCGGGGTCAGGGACCTGGGCGGCTGCGGGGCCGGGGCCCTGGGTCCAGGCCAGGCAGTCCTGGGGAGGGGAAGGGGGCTGCTCAGGGTGAGGAATTGGGGTGTGGGCCCAGGGCAGCGGGGGAGAGGGGGCCTGTGTGACCTTCCCACCGCCCCGGGCGCTGCGGAGGGGCTGGGACTTCCCACGGGGGAGGGGGAGGGGAAGGGCTCGCGGCCTGGGGGCCCGGAAGGACAAAGTCCTCCAGCTGGCTGGCCGGACCTGGGACATCCGGTGTGGCTCCGGGCGCCCCTCCCTGGGCGGGGGTGGGGGGGGCGCCGGAGGGGTGGGGAGGAGCTGGGGAGCTGGGATAGAGTTTCGATTTCCCGGAGCCTGTGGGAAGGGAGGAAGGGTGTGGACTGGAGGGGGGAGGGAGGGGGGAGAGGAGCCTGCAGAGGCACCATCCCCGTCTGTCCTGGCACAGCTGCGGGCGCAGCGCTATCTGCCCAGGACCCCCCAGGCTCAGCGTCCGGGTCAGGTGGGGGCCCCCTACATGCCTCCCCCCAGAGGGGTCTGATGGGGGCTCACAGTGCAGCCCTGCCTCCAGGCCGCTGTCTCCCAGGCCCGCCCCTGCCCCGGGGGGTGGCACCACCAGCCTCTGCCCAGTGCTGCCCACGCCCTGATTCTGCCCTTGACCCCGCCCCCATGACCCCGCCTCTGCGACCCCTGCCCTGTGATTGTCCCAAATAAGCCCCAGTTAACTGATTACCCGCCCAGACTCAGCGGGGCACGGCACACGGCAGTAACGGCCTGTCCCCGGGTGCCTCCGTGTGTGGCCAGCTGAGGGAGCGGGAACACAGGACACAGACTGGAGTGTGCACTCACAGGGCTTATCCTCCGATTCCTGCTGGGCCTGGGCTGCACTCACAGGGCTTATCCTCCGATTCCTGCTGGGCCCGGGCTGCACTCACAGGGTTTATCTTCCGATTCCTGCTGGGCCCCGGGCTCGGAGGCCCCCGGGCTGCACTGAGGACGGACGAGGGCGACAGAGACAGGCAGGGGCCGCAGGGTCAGGCTCACCGCAGAGCAGCGCTGGTCGCGCCGTGGAGTCCTCGGGCGGAGACGGCCGCTGCGCGGTTACGTGGGCCGCGGCGACCAGCTGTGCCATCGGTGTGGGCCGGCGCCGTGCCTTACACAGGGCGCAGGGCTTTACGTCCAGATGTCGGGGTGCTCGTTAATTTTGGAAGTTACAGAGTATTGGGGGTTTCCACACAGCAAACATTTCGCACAATAATTAGAGGAGCTACATTATTATAACTGTGTCCCTGCCCCTGTGGGGTGGGCAGCTGGGACGGGGGACTGAGTTAGCCAGTGCGGCCGCTGTCCCCAGCGGTGCCCCTGGCATCGGCCAGTGCGGCCGCTGTCCCCTATCCGGCAGCTGGCGGAGGGGCTTGCCGCCCTGGAGAGAACCTCTGACCTCGGTTTATTTCAGCTCCAAGCCCAGGAAAGCAGCCAAGCCTGACCAGCGCCTGGGGACCAGCTGCAGTGAATCAGGACATTCCCCTCCCCCTGCCCCCCTCTCCTCCCCGCCAGCCGCCCAGCTCTGACCAACCATCAGAGGAGACCTGGACCCTCCTGACCTTCCCCGGGACCTGCCTACGTGCTGACCTGACCGCTCAGGGGTGGCCTGCGTGGCGGTCTTGCAAACTCAGACCTAAAGTCACCACAAAGGATGGTCTGAAAATTAAATATTTACCTACAAGCAGGTTACAGTGGGCAGTCATGTCCCAGGCCCATGGCCAGCAAACTCATTAGTCAACAGAGCCAAAGATCAACAGTAAAACGATTGAAATTTCTTTTGAGAGCCACATTTTTAAAACTTAAACTCTACAGGTAGGTACATTGTTATTAACTTAATTAGGGGACTCCTCAGCTGGCCTTTGCTAAACACTCAAGGGGCCAAAGAGCCGCATGTGGCTCTCGAGCCGCAGTTTGCCAACCACAGTGGTCCTAGGCCGATATTTTCCCAGACAAAGATCAACTTAGATCTTCTTTCCTGAGCCATTTGCCTTTTAGCCTCTGAGATAACATACCTGGGAGATGTCTGGGTAACTTGTAACTTCCTCTTCACCCGGGACCCCTCAGGGCAACACATGGCACCGGGGACCTTCCCTCATTGTGATTGTTATCAAGTTAATTGTCAGCTGTTAATTCCATACAGTATCCCGGTGTCCGTCTGTAAGAGAGGCACCTGTCCACCATTTCACTTTTCACCGATCCCAGAGGTTTCTCCGCTTTGCTTCCTAACCTATCCCCAATGGATTCCACGTTCACTCACCTCCGTCCCCCCTCTGATGGCGATGTACGAACACATTTAACCCCCGTTCTCCGGAGCACCCTCTCAGTCCATTGAAGTTCTGCTTCCCGGCGTATGTCGACAGTTTGGCCCAAATAAACTCACAAAGTTCTTTACAGGTCTCAATGTGCGTGTGGTTTTTTTGTGTGTGGGTTTTTGTTTTTGTTTTTTTCGGTTAACACCTGCAACCTCCAGACGGAGGGCCCGAAGCTGCAGCCACCTCTGCCACCCCTTCCCTTCGCGTCACCGCCTCCACCGCCATGACCATGTGATCGCAGAAAACCACCGACCCTGCGAAGAATTGTTGTGAGTTTATTGGAGCCAAACTGTGGACACCTGCCAGGAAGCAGAACCTCAAGAGACAGATAACGCTCCGGAGAACGGCGGCTACGCCTGCATTTATGCCTGGCCCTCACAGGGGGGCTCGGGGGTTACAGGAAATCCATGGGGACGGACTAGAGAGGCGGGATTGGGTAAAAGGTAAAATGGACACGCACTGTGGGTGCAGGATAGTGAAGGGATTTGAGGCATCTGCCCTGGAGCCCAGCACGTTCGGGTGTGCCCCAGGGGCTCCAGAGAAAGGGAAGTGACAAGTTACCCAGGCATTTCAAGGTGTGTCATCCTAGCTGCAGAAAGACAGATAAGGCTCAGGTGAGGTAAAGGTTGGCCTTGTCTGGGAAGAGACCGGCCTCGGACGTGACTGCCCACCACAACTGCCTTCACTTAAAGCTTCATTTCAGACCCTCCTCTGTCGTTCCTTTAGGTCTGAGTTTGCAAGACCGCCATGCCCTGCAGGCCGCCAAGCATGTCAGGTCAAGCATGTGACCCCTTTCGCCCACACTCCCACCGTCACCACCCCCAGCCCCTCCACCTCCTCCACCGCCACCTCCCCCACCATCGCCTCCCCACTCCCAAGCTCCAGGGCCCCCCCTTAACCTCTGTGACTTGTCTCCTCAGCCCATCTCATCTGCAAATTACTCCTGCCACCTCCGAGTTTATAAATAAGTGTTCTCTCATCGTTGGAGTCTTGGCTCTGAATTCTTTCTCAGCCAGAATTCAGGTGCCGAGGTTGCTAACATGAAAAGGCTAACCCCTATTTTGTAAGACTGCTGTTTGGAATTTTCTTAGACGGCCTCTTATAGTAAAAAAAAAAAAATAAAAAAAAATCTCTTTGCTTCCCAGCCTGCTGTAGGCTGCTGGAATAATGAGGAAGATAAACCTAGCTGCCTGACCTTGGGCGCCAGAGCGGGTACGCCCACGCTCTCACGCCTGCCAGCTGCGTTTTTTAATTGGACAGAGCTGTGTTGTGTTCAAGGCCAGCAGCGAGATAACCACTGAGCACGCGAGGGCTGGCTCTTCCATAAAAGGGGAGTTCTGCTGGTAGCCTTGCTTGGAACTTGAGTCCATTTCCTCTAAGCCCACCCGGTGAGTGAAGCGTGACTCCGAGCTCTCCGAGCATTGCTGGGTGTGTTCCTGTTCTCTGTGACAGAATCTCACCGGTCCAGCCGAAGCCGGTGTGGCTCAGTGGTAGAGCGTCGGTCTGCGGACTGAGAGGTCCCGGGTTCGATTCCGGTCAGGGGCATGTACGTTGGTTGTGGGCACATCCCCGGTAGGGGGTGTGCAAGAGGCAGCTGGTCGGTGTTTCTCTCTCATCGACGTTTCTAGCTCTCTATCTCTCTCCCTTCCTCTCTGTAAAAAAACCAATAAAATATATTTTAAAAAAGCAACCAATCTCACCGTTCCAGTGTGACACCAGTGCCACTCCCGCCCCCTACAACACTCACACCTTCGGGAGGTGGTCAGGGGGTCTCATCCCCTCAGCCGGGCCTGCACCCTCTCCACTCTGGGGCTCCTCAGGGGATATCTGACCAGCTGTGGGACATCCCTCTCACAATCCCGGGCTGCTGGCTCCTAAACCACTCGCCTGCCTGCCTGCCTGCCTGCCCAATCACCCCTAACGGCCCCTGCCTGCCGGCCTGATCGCCCCCTAACTCTCCCCTCTCTACCCGCCTCTGCCTCCGCCCCCTCCACCGTGGCTTTGTCTGGAAATACGCCAGGTAGATGTGGGTCTAATTAGCATATTAGCCTTTTATTAGTATAGATAGGATGGATGGATGGATGGATGGATAGATTAGATAGATAGATAGATAGATAGATAGACAGACAGATATAGATTTCCTGGCATAACTGGAGACTTAAAAAGTTTCAATTTCCAGTCAGTTAAAGCAAGAGTAGATTGTGTCACGGGGCTCTGATTTGAGCAATTTAGCAGCTTAGACGCGTGACTCCGCGTCTCCACTCTGTTCTCACTGCCTCGCGGCTGCGTCAGAGGGTTCTCATTGTTCCCAGGCCGGGGAACCTCCCCTTCCTGCTGGGTCTGTGGCTGCCGGAGTGATAGTGCGAGCTCCCCCTCTGCCTCTCCCCCCTCCTGAGGTTCCCTTTGTGGGCCCACGGCTCCCCCACCTTCTGCTGCGCCCGTGGGGGACCCTGTCCCAGAGTCCCTCCCTGTGACACCCCGGGGCGCAGCCCCAGCAGCTCCCCACGCTGCCTCCCCGGCCCTCCCAGCCGCACTGGTGAGTCCGGAACGGCCCCACAGCCGGTGAGGGTGCGGCCGGGCCGGCGATGGCGGGTCCGCCAGCAGGGGAGACGGAGCTCTGGGGGGGAGATGGCCTTAGGACCGGAGATGCCTCTGCAGGAGGGTGACCTCACTCAGAGCTGCCTTTGTATCAGATAGGAGGCACATTGGCCCTAACCGGTGTGGCTCAGTGGGTAGAGCATTGGCCTGCAGACTGAAGGGTCCTGGGTTCAATTCCAGTCAAGGACACATGCCCAGGTTGTGGGCTCCCCAGTGAGGGGTGTGCAGGAGCAGCCAACCCATGGTTTTCTCTCATTACTTCTCTCTCTCTCTCTCTCCTTTCCTCTCTGACATCAGTAAAAAGAAGATGCACATTTTGGGGTGACAGTACCTGCTCCCTGTCGCCCCCAGAAAGCCCTGGGCGCAGCCTCTGAACTCCTTCTCTGGCCCGTCCTCTCCTGCACGGCCACCCCGGGCCCCAGCCCAGGAGGCTCCTGGCTCAGTGACCCTCTTTTTTTTCTTCTTACAAGGAGCCTGCTATTTGTGTGCTGTCACCCCTGCGGCTGCAGACCTGGGGCCCAGCGGGGAGCCCCGCCCTCCGCCCCTGAGGGGGGTCAGGGCCCGGCCCGGGCCCAGTGGGCCTGCAGGAGGCGCCGACCCACGGTTCTCCATCGTGGATGTTCCTCTCTTCCTCTCTGAAATCATGAAAATATTTTTAAAAAATGAAAGAAAGGGGGGCTCTGGGCGCGGCCAGGGCGGGCCGCCTGCGGGAGGAGGCGCCTGTTCTGTGCAGGATGTTTTCCACCCGGAGGGGGGAGGGGGGGCCTCGGGTTTCCCTTCCCCGCCCCTCAGGGCTCAGGGCGGGAGGAGTGGGCCCTGGGCCAGGCGGCCCACCCCTGAGCCTCGGGCGGAGGCTCAGAGCTGGCGCACCACCACACACACACCACGCACCGCCATGCACCACCACGCACCACCACACGCTCACCACGCACCACCACACACACACCACACACCACCACGCACCACCACGCACACACCACGCACCGCCACGCACCACCACGCACACACCACACACACACCACGCACACACCACGCACCACCACGCACACACCACGCACACACCACGCACCACCACACACACACCACGCACACACCACGCACACACCACGCACACACCACACACCACCACGCACCCACCACACACACACCACGCACACACCACGCACCACCACACACACACCACACACACACCACGCACACACCACGCACCACCACGCACACACCACGCACACACCACGCACCGCCACGCACCACCACGCACACACCACACACACACCACGCACACACCACGCACCACCACGCACACACCACGCACACACCACGCACCACCACACACACACCACGCACACACCACACACCACCACGCACCACCACGCACCCACCACACACACACCACGCACACACCACGCACCACCACGCACACACCACGCACACACCACGCACCGCCACGCACCACCACGCACACACCACACACACACCACGCACACACCACGCACCACCACGCACACACCACGCACACACCATGCACCGCCACGCACCACCACGCACACACCACACACTCACCACGCACCACCACGCACCGCCACGCACCACCACGCACACACCACACACCCCATGCACCCACCACACACACACCACGCACCACCACGCACCACCACGCACCACCACGCACCACCACGCACCACCACACACACACCACGCACCACCACGCACCGCCACGCACACACCACGCACCACCACGCACCACCACACACACACCACGCACACACCACGCACCACCACGCACACACCACACACCCCATGCACCCACCACACACACACCACCACCCACCACGCACCCACCATTGTACACCCTGCCCCCGGGGAGACAGCAGGAGACCCAGGACATGGCCGGCCCCGGGGGCTCAGGGGCCGAGCGTCGACCTGTGAACCGAGAGGTCACAGTTTGTCCCGGTCAGGGCACAGGCGGGGGCTGGGGCTTCACCCCAGGGTGGCTCCATAGACAGAGGCGGCCGGTCAGTGACTCTCATCATGGATGTTTCGTCCTTCATCTCTGAAAAAAAGAAAATACATATATATATATAGTTTGTGCCGAAACCGGTTTGGCTCAGTGGATAGAGCATCGGCCTGAGGACTGAAAGGTCCCGGGTTCGATTCCGGCCAAGGGCATGTACCTTGGTTGTGGGCACATCCCTGGTGGGGGGCGTGCAGGAGGCAGCTGGTTGATGTCTCTCTCACCAATGTTTCTGACTATCCCTCTCCCTTCCTCTCTGTGAAAAAATCAATAAAATATGTTAAAAACAAACAAACAAAGAGACGCCAGCCTCAGTTAGATCGGAGCTGAGCTCCGCCGGGAAGACCCTGGCCTCGGACAGGTGGGCCAGGACTGCCCACTGGGAACTGCTTTTTACTTAAAGGCATTTTCGCTCAGACCCTCCCGTGTGGCTGCCCTCGGGCCTCTGAGTCTGCCCGGGCCCCCAGCGGTCAGGCCGCACGTGGCCAGGCGTGTGGGAGCGGCGTGTGCGGGCGCCGCCCGGCCTCGGCCTCACGTGCACATGAACTTCCCGGGAGCCCAGCCTCCGCCCGGGCCCTGACCGGCACTGCTCACCCGGCATTCCACCTGCTGGGAGCAGCGCCCGCCCTCCGGCTCTCCCCGAACCCGGCCCCGGCCAGTTCTCCAGGAACCGCCCCGGCCAGCTCTCCGTCCAGGAAAGGCCACCCCGAGGGCTCGCAAACCTCCCGCCCCTTCCCGGAGCCGCGCCACGTGGGGCTCAGCCCGCGGGTCCAGGTGACCGAATACACTCCCCACCCTCATCATTCAGGCCTCGTGCCTTCCTCCTTCCGGGGCCCGACCAGTGTGGCTCAGTGGTTGAGCGTCAGCCTAGGAACCAGGAGCTTGGGGTTCTACCCCCAGTCGGGGCAGATGCGGGTTCGGGGCTCGGTCCCCAGTAGGGGGCGTGCAGGAATAAGAGAGCCGGTCAACTCCAGAGGCAATGGCCTGGGGCATGTGGGCGGGAGGGGGTTAATGGCAGAAGAGGGGACATAGGTAATACTTTCAACAATAAAGCTTTTTTTAAAATATATTTTATTGATTTTTTACAGAGAGGAAGGGAGAGAGATAGAGAGTTAGAAACATCAATGAGAGAGAAACATCGACCAGCTGCCTCTTGCACACCCCCTACCAGGGATGTGCCCGCAACCAATGTACATGCCCCTGACCGGAATCAAACCCGGGACCCTTCAGTCCGCAGACCGACGCTCTACCCACTGAGCCAAACCGGTTTCGTCAACAATAAAGCTTTTCAAATAGCCCTAACCGGTTTGGCTCAGTGGATAGAGCGTCCTGTGGACTGAAGAGTCCCGGGTTCGATTCCGGTCAAGGGCATGTGCCTTGGTTGCGGGCACATCCCCAGTAGGGGGTGTGCAGGAGGCAGCTGATCAAAGTATTTCTCTCATCGATGTTTCTAACTCTCTATCCGTCTCCCTTCCTCTCTGTAAAAAATCAATAAAATATATATTTTTAAAAATAATAAAACAATAAAGCTTTTAAAATAAGTAAGCAAAAGTAAAATAAAATAAAAAGGCTTTCAGCCCCGGCAGTGGAGTCTTTGTTCGCAGGAGGATGGAGAGCCTGCGTGGGCAGTGCTGGGCCCACGTGGGATGGAGGCCATCTGGTCAGGGGGCGGGCGGCAGGGCTGGAGACCCAGAAATGAAGCGCAGCTCTGGCCGGGGCCCAGGCCCGGAGCCCTGGCTGCTCCGCCGGTCACCACAGGACAGCGGGGCCTGCGGACGAGCCGGTGGCCAGCGGGGCGGGGCCTCGGCGGGGCCCCCGGCTGCTGGCTGAGACGCCTCAGGTCTGGTGGCAGCCAGCCTGCAGGGAAGGTGACCAGCGATTGGCCCTCCGGCCGGCCGCCGCGGTGCCCGAGTGCTGGCTGTGGGCCGAAGGGGCCACGGCGGACCTGACTGCTCGGGGCGGCCTGCATGTCTGTCTTGCAGGCTCAGACCTACAGTCACCACGGAGGACGATCTGAAATGAAACTGACGGAACGCAGCGATGGTGGGGGTGGCCATGGCCTGGGCCGGTCTCTCCACTGACGAGGGGACCTTTACCTTCCCGGGCCTGTGTGTCTTTGTGCGCCTGTGACAACACCCCCCGAAGCGTCTGGGGCCCCGGGCATAGAGGCCTCAGATCCTTCACTCTCTGTTAACTGTTTCTGGCCCACCTGGGCATGTGCCTGCCGTGTGGTTTCTGTCCGGTCCCAGGGGTGCCCCTCCCACCCGCCCCGCCCCCGCCGTGCCTTCTCCCAGCCCCCAGTCTGCCGCCGGTGGATCTCGGTGACCCACTCACATCGCGTGATTGTCTTGTACAAAACAAGGTGGGAGACCACCCCTCTCCGGAGCATTGCTCCAATCCGCTGAGCGTCTGCGCCCGGCCATTGTCGACAGTTTGGCTCAAATAAACTCACAAAAGTTCGTCACAGGTCTGACTGTTTATACCTTCACACTGGGCACCTGGGGATTTCAGCCCTGGTGACCCTCCGCACCTGCCCTCGCACTCACTCTGCTCGGGTCTCTCCACCCGCTAGCACACCTCCTGACGGGTTCCTGGCGCTGATTCTGTAAGGGAAAGGGCGTCTCTTCCTGCGGACGAGGGCCGGCGCTTCCCTTCTGGCTCTCGGCCGAGGCCCGGGCCCCGCGGGGGGCGATGGTTCCCGGCACCCGCAAAGGCCAGGAGTCCTGAGTGCGAGCGGGCTGGTAACCTGGCGGAGACAAACTGTGTTACAAATCTCTATTATTTTTTTAAAATATATTTTTATTGATTTTTTACAGAGAGGAAGGGAGAGAGTAGAGAGCCAGAAACGTCGATGAGAAACATTGATCAGCTGCCTCTTGCACACCCCCCACCAGGGATGTGCCCACAACCAATGTACATGCCCCTGACCGGAATCGAACCCGGGACCTTTCAGTCCGCAGACCGACGCTCTACCACTGAGCCACACCGGTTTCGGCCAAATCTCTGTTATCGGGGCATCGCTGGACAGGCAGGAATTGTGACGAATGGTGGGTGGGAGGAAAAATAGTTTTAGTTCTCAATAATCTTCTAGTCAAAGGGTGGGAGAGAATGAAACATGCGTGTGAAGAGCAGTAACCGAATACCCATGGAAAATAAAAAAATTCAGGATCCAGTTCAGTTCAGTTCACGGATGAAAAACAAAACTTTGTAGACCATTAACTGGACGAGAGTCTAATCCTCACAACTGTGTATTCTAAATATATTTTATTGGTTTTTTTACAGAGAGGAAGAGAGAGGGATAGAGCGTTAGAAACATCGATGAGAGAGAATCATCGATCAGCCGCCTTTTGCACGCCCCCCCCCGGGGATGTGCCCGCAACCAAGGTACATGCCCCTGACCGGAATCGAACCTGGGACCTTTCAGTCCGCAGGCCGACGCTCTATCCACTGAGCCAAACCGGTTTCAGCACAACTGTGTATTCTAGATTCTGTTGGTACACAGTTTCCCCCTGAAAATCACCCTCATTTTCATAAAAAAAAAAAAAAAAAGCCAAACTTAGAGCAATTTGTTTACCGCAGCAGGTCCAGTCTCCATTTGGCCTGCTTATTTGCATAAACATACCGGCATCGTGGTTGACCATAGGCTTTCTCCAAGCTGCTCTTCTGGAATCTCTCAAAGAACGCCCAGGCCTGCCCAGCTGGCGGGCCTCAGTGGCTGAGCATCAGCCTGTGACCCAGGAGGTCATGCTTCCGGATTTCCAGTCAGGGCACAGGCCTGGGCTGTCTCCTCGATCCCCAGTAGGGGGCGTCAGAAGGCTTTCTCTCATCATTGATGTTTCTATCTCTTTCTCTCTTTCTCTCTGAAATAAATCAATTAAAAATAAATAAACCAGAGCCTGTCTCTTTCCAACTAGCAATGTTATGATACTGTGTGTGTGTATGAGTGTGTATGTGTGTGTATGTGTGTGTATATGTATGTGTGTGTATGTGTGTGTGTGTATGTGTGTGAGAGTGTGTGTGTGTGTGTGTGTGTGTGTGTGTATATATAAATTCTCAGAGAGAATGAGAGGAACATTGATCAGTTGCCTCCCGCACTCACCCTGCCCAGGGATCGAACCTAAGACCATTTTGGTGTACAGGACACTCCAATCAACTGACCCACCCAGCCAGGGCGATAGCATATGTTTTTGTTCATCAAATCTGCCCCAGTTTTCACCCAATAGGACGAGATTTCCTTGAAATCAGTGATGCCCACAATCTCTCTCTCCCTCTCCCTTCCTCTCAGGGATCAAAAAAAAAAAAATTTTTTTGAGCAAAAGCCAAATTTGATTACAAAAAGCTATAAACCGGGGGGGGGGGGGGGGGGGGGCTCCCCGTGGTGACTGGGAAGCAGCAGCAGAAGCAGGTGTGGGGGGGGCTCACACCCGCTGCAGGGCCCAGGGACCTCCCGGAGGCCCAGCTCCGCTGTGTGCCCTGGGGCTGGGAGCCGCAGGGGCCTCTGGAGCTGGACGGGCTCACGGCTCAGGCTCTGCTCCTGCCCGGGGCCTCCCCCAGCCCTCCGAGGGAAACGGCCGAGCACTCAGAGGAGGAAAAGCTTCATGCCTCTCCCCTCCTCCCTCCTCCCTCCTCCCTCCTCCAGCCGAGCGTGGCCCTCTCCTGGGTTCCTGCTGGGCTCAGGCTCCCCGCCCCCTGCCCGGGGCTGCCTGGCTGTCCCCTGTTTGTCCAGCTCCAGCTGCTCTGGGGCTCCCCTTTCCCTCCTCCTCCTCCCAGAGGCCCCATCTCCCCACCACCTCCCGCAGACCTCTCCCGCCTCCCGAGGGGGCTCCTGTCTCAGCCTCCGGGCCGGTCTGTCCCTGTCCCGGGTGGGGCCGGCCCTCCTGTCTCAGCCTCCGGCCCCGGTCTGTCCCTGTCCCCGGCCCTGACCCCCGCCCCGTCTGTTCCAGGAGAAGCAGCGCTGACGGGGCTGCAGGTGCTCAGGTGGAGGTACGGTCCGGGGGAGGGACCCCCAGTGGGAGCTGGGGCGCCCGGCTGGCAGGGAGGAGGGGACGGGGCGGGGAGCGGGCTGGGGAGGGACCCCCAGGGGCGGGGGGGGGGGGGAGCGGGCTGGGGAGGGACCCCCAGGGGCCGGGCGGGGGGGGCGGGGCGGGGAGCGGGCTGGGGAGGGACCCCAGGGGCGGGGGGGGCGGGGCTCCCGGTGACGCCTCCTCCTCTGCGCCCCACAGGCCGCCTGCCCGGGCATGGAGGCGCTGGCACTGTGGGTGCTGCTGGTGGCGCTGGTCCTGTGGGGCCGGGGGGCTGCCTCGCTGGGCCTCTCCGGCCGCAGAGCGCAGACAGGTGAGGGGGGCAGACAGGTGAGGGGGGCAGACAGGTGAGGGGGGCAGACAGGTGAGGGGCAGACAGGTGAGGGGCAGACAGGTGAGGGGCAGGCAGGTGAGGGGGGCAGACAGGTGAGGGGGGCAGACAGGTGAGGGGGGCAGACAGGTGAGGGGGGCAGACAGGTGAGGGGCAGACAGGTGAGGGGGGCAGACAGGTGAGGGGGGCAGGCAGGTGAGGGGCAGACAGGTGAGGGGGGCAGACAGGTGAGGGGGGCAGGCAGGTGAGGGGCAGGCAGGTGAGGGGGGCAGACAGGTGAGGGGCAGACAGGTGAGGGGCAGACAGGTGAGGGGCAGACAGGTGAGGGGCGCAGACGGGGGGGAGGTGGCAGGGAGGGGGGGGGTCCGGGGGGCGCTCCGCGGGGCGCTGTCCGCTCAGCCACACCCCCCACCAGGAGGGGACCTCACCTGCTTCCGCTGCTTCAAAGCGGAGTCCGCGGAGCAGTGCCGGCCCACCCTGTGCGCCCGCACCGACCGCGTGTGTGTGGCCCACACGCTCACCCTCCGGCTCAGTGAGTGCGCGGGCCCAGGGGCGGGGGGGACAGGGCGCTGGGTGCCTGCCTTTGGGCGCTGGGGTGGGCAGGGTGCGGGCGGGGGGAGGGGCGGCATCTGTCCTCAGAGGCCGGAGCCTGGTCAGCGGAGGCTGCGCTGCTCCTGGGCCCCTGCCCGCCCCAGACCTGCCTCCCGCTCTGGCTTCCTGTCCCGGGGCCCAGGCTGGGCTCGATTATCTTTGTATTTTATTGTATTTTTTTTAAAAAATTATTGTATTGATTTTAAAGAAGGAAGAGGGAGAGATAGAAACGTCAACGATGAGAGAGACTCCTGGATCCGCTGCCTCCTGCACGCCCCGCACGGGGACGGAGCCCTGAGGGGGAATGAACTGTGACCCCTGGGTCCTGGGCGGATGCTCCACTGAGCCGCCCCGCCGGCTCTGCCGTCCGTAGAGCGGCAGCGGGAGGCCGAGCGGGCTGAGCTCCCAGCGGCCTCGGTCTCCCTCCTCGCCTGGCCGCCTCCCCGAAGCCGGGGTTCAGGCGGAGCCGGGGACCGGAGGAGGTGGAGGCCGGGCCGCGGCGTCCCCGCCCTGAGGCCTGGCCAGGGGAGCCGGCCCCGGACAGCGCCCCCTGCGGGCGGCCGGGCCTGGGGCAGCCGCGCTCTGCTCTCTCCGCAGAGTCCAAGGTGGGGCTCATGCTGAGCAAGCGCTGCGCCCCGCGGTGCCCCAACGCCAACACGGCCTTCGAGTGGCTGTCGGAGCCCTGGCTGCTGCGGCGGGTGCACAGGCAGTGCTGCAACGTGAGCTTCTGCAACGCAGCGCCCGCCCCGCGGCTCCGGGGCCCCGGGCTGCTGCTCCCGCTGGGCCTCGGCCTCCTCGCCGCCTCCCCGTGAGCCCGTCCCTGTGGGCCCATCCCCCTGAGCCTGTCCCCGTGGCCCTTCCCCGTGGCCCATCCCCGTGGCCCTTCCCCGTGGCCCTTCCCCGTGGCCCATCCCCCTGAGCCCGTCCCCGTGGCCCTTCCCCGTGAGCCCTTCCCCGTGGCCCGTCCCCGTGGCCATTCCCCGTGAGCCCTTCCCCGTGGCCCGTCCCCGTGGCCCTTCCCCGTGGCCCTTCCTTCCCTGTGAGCCCGTCCCCGTGGCCCCGGCCCGGCCGGCCCACCCACTCCTCCGTCCGCAGGCCCTCTCCCCCAGAGCGGGAGGAGGGACCCTGCTTCCCGGGGGATGAGCACGGGGGTGGGGCAGCGGCTCCCGGACACGGTCCCGGCCCGGGACGGGCTGTCCAGGCCGGAGGGGCAGGGAGAGCCAGCGCAGCCCTGACTCCGGCTCCAGCTCCCCCGTCTCCTCGGCCGGCCGCCCCCACCCCCCTGTCCAAGGGGCCCGCCGTCCGCGCTGTGGGGCCCCGACCTTCACTCCTTCCGAAGACAATAAACCTGTTCTTCAGCCACGCCCTCTCCAGCTCCTCCGCGTCTCTTTTGTTAAAAACATAATTGAGCCCTAACCGGTTAGGCCTGTGGGCTGAAGGGTCCCGCGTTCAAGGGCATGTGCCTCGGTTGCGGGCACATCCCCAGTAGGAGGTGTGCAGGAGGCAGCTGGTGGATGTCTCTCTCTCGCTGGTGTTTCTAACTCTCTATCCCTCTCCCTCTCCCTTCCTCTCTGAAGTCGGTTATTTACTTTTGTTTATTTTCTGAGAGAGGGAGGGGGAGAGAGAAATATATTTCATTGATGTTTTACAGCAGTTTCCCAGAGTGCGGTACGTGCACCCCCAGGGGCGCGGGAAGGGTCTGGTGGGGCACGCGCTGCACCGGAGTTCGGTGGGGATGTGCACTGCCCCGTGCTTAGCGGCGCCTCATTCTACGTTCTCAGGAGTACGAGGGGCGCTCAGCGTTACGAAAATTATACAAGGGGTACACACGTGTCAAAAGTTTGGGAAACACTGTTTTACGGAGAGGAAGGGAGAGGGGGAGAGAGAGAGAAACACCAATAATGAGAGAAGCATCGATCGGTGCCTCCTGCACTGGGGATGGATCGAGCCTGCGCCGGGTCACGTGCCCGACCGGGAATCCACCGTGGCCTCCGTGCGCACGGCGATCGATGCCAGCCCGGAGCCATCTCCACCCCATGGCGGGCCCGCCTCTGCCCGGCTCTTGGCAGACCGCTGAGGCCACCTTCCTCCCAGCCTGGGCCTTGTCACATCTGATGAACCGTCCAGCTGGGCTGTGGGCTGCGAGCCGGAGCAGGAGGGGCCCACAGAGGCCCGGCCGAGCTGACCTGGTGCCCGGGGCAGAGGGCGCAGGGCGGGCGGGACTCCCCTGGGAGCTCACAGCGGGTAATTGTCTGGCCGCTGTCTCCATTGCTCTGCCGGGCGCCCTCCCCCGACCGGAAGCGGCATGACCCGGGGCGTGGGCCGGCAGAGGGGGAGGGGGAGGGGGAGGGGGAGGGGGAGGGGGAGGGGGGAGGAGGAAGAGGAAGAGGAGGAGGAGGAGGAGGACTCTCTCGATGAACCGTGTTCCGTGAAGCAGGGCCTGGCGGTGCCCGGGGCTCCGGCCGAGGTGACTGAACACCGGCCCCGGGCTCGGCCTCCAACCGGATCGAGTGGACCTTCTGGTCCGATTTGGTCAGCCTGTTCCGATGGTATCGCGCCTCGGAGGCCTGCCTCTCACCCTCAGGGTCAGCGTCCGCGGAGGCGGCGGCGAGCCCCGCCCACGCAGAAATGGAGGAGCAGGGCCCGGCCGATGAGCAGTCTTTGCAAAGACTCCGTGTGCACTTTTAACAACACCTGCAACAGGCCGAGCCCCCCCCGCCCCCCAGCCTCCCAGCAGCGCACCCTGATCTCCCGGAGCTGCACCCGAGTGGTCCCTGCTGGCCCCGAATGGTCGTGCTGGCCAAGGGCCTGTGCAACGGGGGGCCCACCGGGGCCTCAGCGCCAGACCTGGCTCCGGGGCTCCTGCTGGGCATGGGCCCGGCCTACACACCTGCTGTGACCCCCCCCCCCCCCCCCCCCGCCTGTCCTCTCCGAGTGAGGCTCCCGTGGGAGGCGCAGACTCAGCCTCCCCTGTGTGACTGGCCCTGAGCCTGGCGGTCTCAGAAGTGGTCCCGCCCCGGCCGGTGTGGCTCAGTGGATAGAGCGCCAGCCTTCGGACCAAAGGGTCCTGGGTTCAATTCCAGTCAAGGGCACATGCCTGGGTTGTGGGCTCGATCCCCAGTAGGGGGCGTGCAGGAGGCAATGGATCAATGAGTCTCATCATTGATGTTTCTATCTCTCTCTTCCTCTCTGAAATCAATAAAAAGACATTTTAAAAACAAAGTGGTCCGATCCCACCTTCCTCCGGTCCCCGTGTGGAGTGGCGGGTGCCGCTGCCCCATTCCTGTCGCTCAGGCTCACGGGCTCGCCTGGCTCAGGGTCCGAGCTGCGCCCGGGTGCACTGCGGCTGACCCCCAGCAGGGGGCGTGCAGGAGGCAGCCACTGATGCTGCTTCTCATCCATGTTTCTCTCTCCCCCTCCCTCTCTCAGAAAATAAACTAAGAAGATTTTTTAAAAGTAAGAGGCCCCCCTGCCAGAGCGCCATCCCCGCCCCTTCTGTGCCGGCGAGCGGGGCGGTGCGTTGGCCGGACCCCGCGGGTCCGCTCCGGGAAGGCTGGGGGCGGGCAAGGGCTCCGCACCCGCGGGAGGCGCCTGGGGCAGGAAGCGGTGCGGACGCGGACCCCGGGGAGGCAGCTATGCGGGAGGGGCCGGGGGTGGAGCGGGGCCTGAGGGACAAAGGCTGTGCTGCCCCCCCCCAGGCGAGCCAGTGCCGATGGGCGGGGGAGGGGCCCCTCTGCGCAAGCCCACCCCCTCCCGCACCCTCCCGCACCCTCCCCGCACCCGCACCTCCTACCCCCACCCTCCCCGCACCCTCCCCGCACCCGCACCTCCTACCCCCACCCTCCCCGCACCCTCCCCGCACCCCGTCCCATCCCCTTCCCGCACCCTCCCCACACCCTCCCCGCACCCTCCCCGCACCCTCCCCGCACCCTCCCCGCACCCTCTTCCCAGCCCCTCCCCATCCCCTCCCCGCACCCCCTTCCCAGCCCCTCCCCATCCCCTCCCCGCACCCTCTCCCCACTCTCTCGTCCGTGTCTGGGGTGGCTCGCCTGCACCTCGGGGCGGGGACCCTGCGGCCTCGGAAGCGCGGCCCCGAGCGCCCCCTGGCGGGCGGGCGCAGAAGTGAGGGCCCTGGGCCCCTCGCCGCCCGCGCTGGGCAGGGCCGGAGCGCCCCCCGGCGGCTGTCAGGGGCGGCGGGGACCGCGCGGTGAGGCCGGGCGGGGGCGGGGAGCCCCCGGGGGCGGTGGGCGGGGCGGGCGGGCTCCTCCGGAGACACTGGGGGGCACCGAGCGGCCTGGGCGGCGCCTGCGGGTGCGCCCGGGGGTCCGGGCATCCGACCCCGCCGGGCCGCGGCGCCCCCCAAGCGGGATGGTTCTGCGCATGCCCAGCCCGGCGGTGCGCAGGTCAGGATGGGGTGCCCCCCTGCCCCCCGAAGTCCCAGAGGGATTTAGGGTTCGGTCTGGGCCAAAGCAGACGGACACGATGTCCAGCAGCTCGCCAGCCCACGGCGGCCGCCAGAGGGCGCTCCCAGCCCCGCCCCCGGGGAGACCGGGCTGGGAGCCGCCGCCGCCAGGAGAGGGCGCCCTCCCCTCCTCCGGCGCCGGAGCTGCAGGGGCGGCCACCCTGGGGGGGGGGGATACACCGGGGAGACTGAGCCCCGGAAGCAGTCACTGGTCAGTGTGGCCTCTGCGGTGGCCGGCCCCGGGAGGGGGGACAGGGAGCTGATTGGAGGCTGATGGGTCCCCAGGTGCTGCCCCGGACATTCAGGGTCATAGTGCAGAGGGCACTGGGGGCACACCCCCTCTGCCCTGCCCTGAGCCCGCCTGCCCCCACCGTCTCACACACACACACACACACACACACACGTGCACACACAGTGCACGCACACATGCATACACACGTGCACGCACACACACACGCGGGCATGTGTGGCATTGGCCAGCCCACACCCTCATTTCGGAGCCTGGCTGCGGCCCCGCTGCCTTCCCCCTCGCGCTCCGATGGCCCCGCTCTGAAAGCTGCCTCGCAGGACCTGCCGGCAGCCCAGGGCGCCAGCGGCCGGAGGCTCGGGTGAGCGATCTGGGAGCAGCAGGGCTTTCTCCGAGCAGAGCCGTTTCCGGAAGCCGGTCGGGGTGGAAGGCCGGGTGGGACGGCCGAGAACGGGCTCGGGAGGTGGGGGGCTTCGGTGTTGCTGCGCGGAGACCGTTGTGTCTGTGGATGGGGGTGAAATAACTGAGTGATGACGAGGTACCTAAGTTCTAAAGCCCCTAACTTTCTTCCTCCTGCGCCCCGGATTCTCCGTGTGGGGTGAGACGCAGACACAGCCGTGACCTTATTGGAAATGGGGTCTTGGTGGGAGCATTAGGGTAAGGACTGAGGTTGAGACCATCCTGGACTGGGTTCCAAATCCAAGGCGAGTGTCCCTTTAAGAGAGAAAGGGACCCACAGGCCTCGGGAGGAGGGGAAGGCCGGGCTGGAGGGATGGGGCCACAGCCAAGGAATGCCAGGAGCCCCCCAAAACCTGGAGACGAGGAAGGATGTGCCCATAGCGCCCGCAGCGGGAGCCGGGCCCCCCGGCACCTTGGCTTCCAGTCCTGCCGCCAGGACCGCGGGACGTCCACCCCTGGTTTCCAGCCACTCGCCTGGGGCCGGTGTCACAGAAGCTGGGGAAGCCCCTGCACCGGCGCCGCTCTGGCTGGACCCGCTGTCCGAGCCGTCACTGTGACTCAGCCTCACACGTGGGCCCTGCTCCTCCCCGGGCCCATTCCCTTCCTCCACGGAAACCCCGCCCTCCCCCACCTGGGGATGACGGACGGTGGGTGGATGGATGGATGGATAGGTAATAGATGGACAAACAGATAGGTGATAGATGGATGGATAGATAGGTAGATAGACAGGCAGATAATAGATAGATGGATAGACAGATAGATGGACAGATGCATAGATAGGTAGACAGGTAGATGATAGATAGATAGATAACAGGTAAATGATGAATAGATGGATGGATAGTTGATAGATGGAAAGAAAGAAAGAAAGAAAGAGAAAGAAGAAAGAAAGAAGATGGGTAGATAGATGATGGATAGATAGGTAGGTAGATGGGTGATGGGGAGATGGGGAGATAGGTAGGTAGAAGGGTGATGGGGAGATGGGTAGATAGGTAGGTAGATGGGTGATGGGGAGATGGGTAGATAGGTAGATAAAGGGGTGATGGGGAGATGGTGGATAGGTAGGTAGAGGGTGATGGGGAGATGGGTAGATAGGTAGATAGATGGGTGATGGGGAGATGGGTAGATAGGTAGGTAGATGGGTGATGGGGAGATGGATGGATAGGTAGGTAGAGGGGTGATGGGGAGATGGTGGATAGGTAGGTAGAGGGGTGATGGGGAGATGGGTAGATAGGTAGATAGATGGGTGATGGGGAGATGGGGAGATAGGTAGATAAAGGGGTGATGGGGAGATGGTGGATAGGTAGGTAGAGGGGTGACGGGGAGATGGGTGGATAGGTAGGTAGAGGGGTGATGGGGAGATGGTGGATAGGTAGGTAGAGGGGTGACGGGGAGATGGGTGGATAGGTAGGTAGAGGGGTGATGGGGAGATGGGGAGATAGGTAGATAGAGGGGTGATGGGGAGATGGGGAGATAGGTAGGTAGATGGGTGATGGGGAGATGGATGGATAGGTAGGTAGAGGGGTGATGGGGAGATGGTGGATAGGTAGGTAGAGGGGTGATGGGGAGATGGGTAGATAGGTAGATAGAGGGGTGATGGGGAGATGGTGGATAGGTAGGTAGAGGGGTGATGGGGAGATGGGTGGATAGGTAGGTAGAGGGGTGATGGGGAGATGGGGAGATAGGTAGATAGAGGGGTGATGGGGAGATGGTGGATAGGTAGGTAGAGGGGTGACGGGGAGATGGGTGGATAGGTAGGTAGAGGGGTGATGGGGAGATGGGGAGATAGGTAGATAGAGGGGTGATGGGGAGATGGGTAGATAGGTAGATAGAGGGGTGACGGGGAGATGGATGGATAGGTAGATAGAGGGGTGATGGGGAGATGGTGGATAGGTAGGTAGAGGGGTGATGGGGAGATGGGTAGATAGGTAGATAGAGGGGTGATGGGGAGATGGGGAGATAGGTAGATAGAGGGGTGATGGGGAGATGGGTAGATAGGTAGATAGAGGGGTGACGGGGAGATGGATGGATAGGTAGATAGAGGGGTGATGGGGAGATGGTGGATAGGTAGATAGAGGGGTGATGGGGAGATGGGTAGATAGGTAGATAGAGGGGTGATGGGGAGATGGATGGATAGGTAGGTAGAGGGGTGATGGGGAGATGGTGGATAGGTAGGTAGAGGGGTGATGGGGAGATGGTGGATAGGTAGGTTGAGGGGTGACGGGGAGATGGATGGATAGGTAGATAGAGGGGTGATGGGGAGATGGTGGATAGGTAGATAGAGGGGTGATGGGGAGATGGGTAGATAGGTAGATAGAGGGGTGATGGGGAGATGGGGAGATAGGTAGATAGAGGGGTGATGGGGAGATGGGTAGATAGGTAGATAGAGGGGTGACCGGGGAGATGGATGGATAGGTGGTAGAGGGGTGATGGGAGATGGTGGATAGGTAGGTAGAGGGGTGATGGGGAGATGGGTAGATAGGTAGATAGAGGGGTGATGGGGAGATGGGTAGATAGGTAGATAGAGGGGTGATGGGGAGATGGGGAGATAGGTAGATAGAGGGGTGACGGGGAGATGGATGGATAGGTAGATAGAGGGGTGATGGGGAGATGGTGGATAGGTAGGTAGAGGGGTGATGGGGAGATGGTGGATAGGTAGGTAGAGGGGTGATGGGGAGATGGGTGGATAGGTAGGTAGAGGGGTGACGGGGAGATGGGTAGATAGGTAGATAGAGGGGTGACGGGGAGATGGATGGATAGGTAGATAGATGGGTGATGGGGAGATGGGGAGATAGGTAGGTAGAGGGGTGATGGGGAGATGGATGGATAGGTAGGTAGAGGGTGATGGGGAGATGGGGAGATAGGTAGATAGATGGGTGATGGGGAGATGGGGAGATAGGTAGGTAGAGGGGTGATGGGGAGATGGATGGATAGGTAGGTAGATGGATGACGGGGAGATGAGGGATGGACGGAGGACAGGGGAGGGAGAGGACGGACTCGGAGCGCTGTTGCTTGTGCGGCTGTGTTTCTGCCAGGCAGGCGCAGAGGAAGCCGGCCTGTGCGGGACCAGCTGGCGGCGTCTGCCGGGCCCTGTCCACCGCGGCCGGGCTGCTGGCTGCCGGCGTCCCCACCCCTTTGTGTGCCTGTGGCGCTCAGAACCGAGTGCGGAGGCGGTAACCATGGTGATTCCTGTGCGCCCGGGGACAGCCTCTGAGAACGACCTGATTGGATCAGCTGGTCGCCAGCTCCTTCCCAGCCCGTCCCCTCACACACACCAGCCCCCCAACCCCCGGCAGAGACCCAGATCCTGTCACCCCACAAAGGTGCCTGTTTGTCTGTCTGTCCATCCTGGAGTCTGTCCACCTCACTGCCCGCTGGGGCAGGGTGCCCCTCGGGTCCCCACGGAGGGGTGCTCAGGAGGAGGGGTGCTCAGGAGGAGGGGTGCTCAGGGGGAGGGGTGCTCAGGGGGAGGGGTGCTCAGGGCAGACAGGGCAGCGCCCTGGTTCCCTTCGGCACGGGGAGCTGTGGGAGGCGGGCAGCCGGGAGGAAGGGGCAACAGGCAGTGCCTGGTCTCTGTCCACCCGGCCTCCCCGCAGCCCTCCTGGGAGGTGGGGGGAGTGGGAGGCGGGGGAGGGGGAGGGGGAGGGGCTGAAAGGTTGGTGGTTCGATTCCTCCTTGGGTTACAGGCTCGCTCCCCAGTAGGGGGTGTGCTGATCAATGTTCCTCTCTCATTGATGTTCCTCTCTCTGCATCCCTCCCCTTCCTTTCTCTCTCTATAAATCAATAAAAAAAATTTTAAATTAGCCTGGCTGACGAGGCTCAGGGGTTGAGCGTTGACCTATGACCCAAGAGGTCACAGTTCGATCCCCGGTCAGGACACAGGCCCAGGTTGCAGGTTCGATCCCCAGTGTGGGGTGTGCAGGAGGAAGCTGAGCCGTGACTCTCTCTCCTCATTGATGTCTCTCTCTCTCTTCCTCTCCCTTCCTCTCTGACATCAATAAAAGTGTATTTTTAAAAAAATTCAACACAGCCGAAGCCGGTTTGGCTCAGTGGTAGAGTGTCGGCCTGCAGACTGAAAGGTCCCGGGTTCGATTCCAGTCAAGGGCACGTACATTGGTTGTGGACACATCCCCAGTGGGGGGTGTGCAAGAGGCAGCTGGTCGATGTTTCTCTCTCATCGATGTTTCTAGCTCCCTGTCCCTCTCCCTTCCTCTCTGTAAAAAAATCAATAAAATGTATTTTTTTAAAAACACACACAAAACAAAACAGCAATTCCTTGAGAGTCTGGTGTTTGTCCACCAGCCAGGCAGACTCTCCTGGAGTCTGTGAGAGCAGGACACACACACACACACACACACACACACAGACACAGAGACACACACACAGACACACACACAGACACAGAGACACACACACACAGACACACACACAGACACACACACACACAGACACACAGACACACACACACACAGACACACACACACAGAGACACACACACAGACACAGACACACATACATACACACACATACATACACACACACAGACACACACACACACATATACACACACACAGACACACACACACACACACACAGACGGTGGGACGGGAAGTTGACTCGGCCTCTTTGAGTGTCTGTTCTCTTCATCCTCACCGGAGGATATTCCTCACTGGTGTTTGGAGAGGGCGGGAGCCCAGCCTGTGTGGCTCAGTGGCTGCGAATTGCCGGTTCGATTCCCGCTCAGGGCTCCTGCCCGGGTCCCGGGCTCCATCCCCAGAGGGGGCAGCCGATCCAGGATTCTCTCATCCTGGATGTTCTGACGCCCCCTCCCTCTCCCTCGCTCTGAGGCCGATGGAAATGGACTTGTAAACACCGGGGCCAGCGTCTCCTCTTCCTGTTTAAAGTTTAAATTCTCCCCGAAGCAGCCGCTCCGCGCAGGGGCCGGGTGTCCCGCTGCTCGGACGGCCCGGGTGCGGCGGGCTGGCCTTCCCGGACCGGCGCCCGGCGCCCAGCACAGCTGCCAGCCTCCCTGCTCACGCCCCTGGGCGGCGGCCTGGGTCCCCCCAGCGGCGTCCTCACGGCACCAGCCGAGGCCGAGGCCGAGGCCGCACAGTCCTGGGGCTCGGCGGGCGGGACGGGGCGCCTCCCAGAGCCGACTCCCAGCGGAGCCAGGTGCCCGCTGAGCCCCGGCCACCGCCCTGGCAGGAGCCGGCGCCAGTTCCCGGCCGGGCTGTCTCCCCGGCTCACCCCGGCCCGCCCTCTCCGGGGCTCGGCGGCGGAGTGGCTGGGAGGTCACGCCGGCTCTGGGTGAAACCATGTCTTTCCTCGGAGCTCAGGACCCCACGGGCCAGGCATGCGGCGGCCACACGGGAGGAGGAGGAACTGGACGAAGTCGGACCCGAGGAGCCTGGAGTGGCCGCCGGCGCCGCCCAGCTGACAGGAACCACACGGCCAGTGGTGGGCGCGAGGGTTGGGCCGGCCTCGATCCTCGGTGGGGACGGGGCCACGGACCACGCCGGGAGCAGGCGGGCCAGGCCATGCCCGCCAGGTCCTCCCCAGCCCTCCCACCAAACGCCCCGGAGGCGGGTGTGAGCGTGTGCAGGCCTCCCACGTGCTCAGGGGACCGGGCGTGAGCGTGTGAATATGGGCGTGGATGCAGGTGTCCCATGCCGCAGGCGTGTGCGCCACCGCATCCGTGTGTGCGGGCACAAGTCTGCACATCTGTACGCAGCTGCCGTCACGTTGTGCACACGCCCGTCAGGCCCACCTATGACCTTGTCATCCGGGCTTTTCCCTCCCCTCCCCCTTGCTGCCAACCTCACCAGCCCAGCGGTGCAGCACCACAGCCCCCAGAGCCCGCCGGGTGCCTGCCCGCAGGGCGCTTCCTGCTCTCCTGCCCTCAGCACCTCCCTCCCACCCTGCCAGGACCCCTCCCCCCAGGCTCAGACCCGGGTCTCCAGACTCAGACGTGACTTTATTTCTGTAGAAGAGGCTCACAGCTGGCTGCTGGGCTGGGCCTGCGTGGCCCAGCTCCCCTCAGCCCCCTGCCCTCACCCCCAGCCCCCTGCCCAACCGACGGACGATGGGCACGTGGCCCGGAGGTGACCGCGGGCGGGGACTCAGAGCTGGTGGAGAGACAAGGAGGGATGAGGACCTCGGACGTGGGACCAGGCCCAGGCCAGCGACCACGGCCCCAGCCCCGGCGGAGCCAGGCCCAGGAGGGCAGCCAGGCCGAGGAGGGCAGCCAGGCCCAGGGACAAGCTTAGAAGCCCTTGGGGGGGTGGGGGACTCAGGGCCCAGCCCCGAGGAGGGCGGGCCCCAGGCTGAGCAGGAGCCCCCCGGCCAGGGCCAAGGGGCTGCCGCCCGGCCCGGGCCCGCCGTTGCACAGGTCCTTCTCGCAGCAGTCCACGTCCACCTTCAGGATGCCCGAGTTGATGAAGCCCATCAGGTAGTCGGAGAAGAAGTGCCGCTTGACGAAGTCACAGGAGGCGGCACACATCCTGTTCACCGTCTGGTCCTTCCGGCCTGGGGGGGCAGCCCTGCCGTCCTCTCGGCCAGCACACTGCGCTCCCCGCCCAGCCCACTGGCGCTCACCGCCCACGCTCCGGCGCTCCCCGCCCACACCGCCGGGGCTCCCCGCCCACGCCGCCGGGGCTCCCCGCCCACGCCGCCAGGGCTCCCCGCCCAGCCCACTGGCGCTCCCCGCCCACGCTGCCCCGGCACGGCCAGGTGCCCCCCCACCCGCGCTCCCCACCTGCCCGCCCTCCCGCTGCACCCACGCTGCACGGGGCCCGGCCAGGTGGCCCCCTGCCAGCGCTCCCCGCCCACGCCGCCCGGGCTCCCCGCCCAGCACACCGGCGCTGCCCGGGCTCGGCCAGGTGCCCCCGCCCGCGCTCCCCGCCCGCTGCACCCACGCTGCCCGGGCTCGGCCAGGTGCCCCCCGCCCGCGCCCCCCGCCCGCCCGCCCGCACTCACTGCTGCTGGGGTCGGTGATGCGGACGCTGGCGCACACGGTGTCCGAGGGCTGGCACTGCTTTGGGGTGCAGCGGCTGGAGTTGGTGGTCAGCGTGCAGTCCTGGCACCACAGGCCATGAGCTGGGCGGGCCCGAGGAGGGGGTGACCAGAGGGATCAGGGCCAGGTGGCCAGCCCCTGTACCCCCACCTGTCTGCTGCCGTGTGGCTGTGGCAGCTGAGCACCCCCTGACGGACAGGCCCGGGCCAGAGCAGCACAGAGGGCGGGCCTGGGAGAAGCCACCTGGCTTCCTGCTAGTGCGGGGGGCGCGGGGGGGGGGTGTCCAGGCCCTGGGGCTCCCCTGGGGCACCCCTGGGGCTCCGGAGCACCCTCCCGCCCCTCAGAGGAGCACCCACACCTGAGCGGCCCTCCTGCACCCGCACACCCGCACACCCGCCCCCTCCCACAGCTCGGGTGGTTCTAAGCTTCCAAGGACCAGACAGGACTTGCTGGGCGTGTGCATGGGCTCAGAGGGTGACGGGGTGCAGGACCCTGCCTAGCGAGGGCACCCCTGCCTGACCAGCCGGTGTGAGGCCCGGAGGAGCGGTGGAAGGAGAGCCAGGGGGAGGGCCCCGGGGGAGGGCCGCAGGAGAGGGTCTTGGCATGAGGGCCAGGGGGTGAGGGCCGGGCTGGGGGCCCAGGAGGGGGTGGTTTGATGGGGAGGGGGCCACCCCGGCTCTCTGGGGGGCCGGGGGCTGCCCAGACTCACTGGGCGCGGAGCACAGCAGGGCGGCCAGCAGCACCAGGCCGAGGCCCTTCATGGCGGGGGGCAGCATGCTCCGGCGGCCGCTAAGGCTCGGGGCGGCGGGCGGGTCCTCGGGGCGCGCGGGCCTGTCGGGAGAAGCCTGGTCAGTGGACTGGGCCCCGGGGCCCGCAGGACCCGCCTCTCTGCCTCCGAACGCGGCCTCAGCCCCATCCAGGGCCGGGGTCGCCGGGAGCGCGCCCAGCCCCGCCCCCGCCCATCCCCCGGCGTCCCCGCCGGGCACCCCTCCCCGAGGCCGGGCCCCCCGCCGGGCACCCCTCCGGGCACGGCACAGGCCCGGCGCCCCCCGCCCCCGCGCCCAGCACCTGTGGGTGGAGGTGTCCGGGCGCGTCCTCCCCGGGGAGGGGGGGCGTCCGGAGGGGAGGCAGGTCAGGTGCGGGCCGCTACCTGCGGGCGGGGAGGGCGCAGTCACGTCCCCGCTTCCCGCCTCCCCCCCACGCCCGGCTGGGGAGCCGGAGCCCGCCCGCCCGCCGCGCCCCGAGCGCTCACCGGTCGGAGAGGAGCGCAGGCCGCGGTCGGCACTCACATCCCCGGCGGCTCCGGGCTCCGGGCTCCGGGCTCCGGGCGGGGAGCGGCTCCTCGGTCTCTGCGGACCGAGCCCGGCGCAGCCGTCTGTCGGGGGCGCAGCCGCAGACGCGGACCCCGCGCGGGGCGGGGCGGGGCGGAGCTGGGGCGGGGGCGGGGGGCTGGAGACGGGGGCCGAGGGCTCCGGGTCCGAGCCTGGTCGCTGTCCGGGGCGTCCGGTGCCTGAACAGGCGGCGCTGCCCGCTGCCTCCGCCGCCTCCGCTCCCCGCCCGGAGCGCGCGGAGCCCTCCTCCTCTCCCCTCCTCTCCCCTCCCCTCCGCCTCTCCCCTCCCCTTCTCTCCCCTCCCCTCCCCTCCTTCCCTCTCCTCACTCCTCTCCTTCCTCCTTCCCCTCCCCTCCCCGCTCCGCCGAGGTCCCCGCGGGATTTCTCGGAGGAGCGTTTACTGCGAAGGAAGCGAAACGCACAAAGACGCGGAGCGGGAGGCAGGGGGGAGGGCGCAGGTGCGGATGCGAGTCCCTTTCCAGGCGCACAACCCGGCCCCTCCCCTCTCCAACCCACCCGGTTCTGGGGTTCCGGGCTGCTCCCTCTGAGCGCCCCTGTCCACCCCCCCCAGCAGCCCCGAACTGCCCTCTCCACCCCCCCACCCCCCTAGCCCCGGGCTGCCCTCTCCATCTCCCCCCCCCCCCAGCAGCCCCGGACTGCCCTCTCCACCACCCCCCCCCAGCAGCCCCAGATTGCCTTCTCCATCACCCCCCACCCCCAGCAGCCCCAGACTGCCCTCTCCACCCCCACCCCTCCCAGCCCCGGACTGCCCTCTCCACCACCTCCCCCCCAGCAGCCCCAGATTGCCTTCTCCATCACCCCCCACCCCCAGCAGCCCCGGACTGCCCTCTCCACCCCCCACCCCTCCCAGCCCCGGACTGCCCTCTCCATCACCCCCCACCCCCAGCAGCCCCGGACTGCCCTCTCTACCCCCCCCCCCAGCAGCCCCGGACTGCCCTCTCCACCCCCCAGCTAAGCCTATAAGGTGCTCGGAAGGAAGTCGCTGAGGTCAGGTTGACGCTGTGGGCTCTGAGGTCAGCAGACTGCCTCCCATGGGCATGGTGGGCCTCACCCAATCAGTGGAGGGGCTGGTGGAACTGAGGACTGACTGCCCTTGGGGCGGGGGGGGGGGGGGGCGGATGCCGCCAGCAGGTGGCTTTTAAAATATATATATTTTAGCCAAAGCCAGTTTGGCTCAGTGGTAGAGCATTGGTCTGCGGACTGAAAGGTCCCAGGTTCAATTCCGGTCAAGGGCATGGACATTGGTTGTGGGCACATCCCCGGTAGGGGGTGTGCAAGAGGCAGCTGGTAGATGTTTCTCTCTCATCGACGTTTCTAGCTCTCTATCCCTCTCTCCTCCTCTCTGTAAAAAATCAATAAAATACATTTTATATATGTAGATTTTTCACAGAGAGGAAGAGAGAGAGAGGGAGTTAGAAACATCCATGAGAGAGAAACATCGATCAGCAGCCTCCTGCACACCCTCCACTGGGGATGTGCCCCCAACCAAGGTCCATGCCCTTGACCGGAATCGAACCTGGGACCCTTCAGTCTGAGGCCGACGCTCTACCCACTGAGCCGAGCCAAACCGGTCAGGGCCAGCAGGTGGCCTTCGAACTTGAGCTGAAACTTTGGCTCCTCCTGCCTCCCCTGGCCGCTGGCCACCCGGCCGACCTGCTGCTGGACGCGCCAGCCTCCGTCGCTGCCTGAGCCGGCCCCCGGCCGCTGCGCTGAACTTGAAGCCATCCCGTTCTCTCTACTTTGTCCCGGACCCTGCGAGCGTACCTGGTGCTGTGTTTAGCCCCTACCTTTTGGGGTGATCAGTTATGCGTCAAAGAGCATACAGGTGAGGGGGAGGGGGGCACGATGGGGGGCCTGATGGGGCAGTAGGGGCAGGAGCCCGGTGTCCAGAGAGATTCAATGTCCCGGGAGGTGGGGCCAGCCCCTGGCAATGCGGCTGGGGCCCCAGAGAGGGAGACCTGGGCTCTCCCACGCCGGGCTTGGTTGCCAAGGAAACAGAGATTCCTATCCCGGTTTCCAAGCCACCCTGCCCGCCTCCCCGCACACGTGGGTCCGCTTACCCTATCAGGGCTGTGCACACACGAGTGACAATCTGCCATGATTAGCACAAGAAAGGGCTTTCTTTGGGCGAAGAGCCCGGTGAGCCCCCGTGTGGGCCGGCCCCTCCTGCAGGCGCACGGCTGCTCCTGCGGGCGGGCGGGCGAACAGCTGGCCTGCCCGCCCTCCTCCCAGCCTGGCCTGCCCAGGTGCCCAGGTCCTGGCAAGCGGCACCGGGATCTTGCCCTGACATGTGCCACTCTGGCAAGTTGCCCGGAGCCTGGGGCGAGCGACTCTGTGCTCAGGGTCAAGGACACAGCCTCTCCTCGGCGGTCAGGACCAGGGACAGGGGCAGAGGCCGCGGCTCTCCAGCCATTGGCCAGGCCTCTGGCTCCGGCCCTGGCAGGGAAGGGCCGAGGCTGGGGTCCCGGGGAGAGGGGCAGCTGAGCTCCCCTCCCGGTATTTGTGGGGATACCATCAGACCCCCACACCTCGGAGACTGGGGGTGTGGCTGGCGGCCGTGTTGCGAAGGACTGCTTCCCAAAAGCAGTGGCCTCCCCGAGGGGCCGGCCGGGGGTCAGCAGGGACCGCTGTCACTCACACGCCCGTTTCCTGCAGGGCTGCCCGGCTCCCAGATGGAGACCATCCCTGACCTGGGGGCCCCGGAAGAGTGAGGGGGGGATCAGTGCTGGCCTGGGCACCTGGGGCTAGGCCCAGGGCTGCTCTGAGCGGGGCACGCCTCACGTGGGCACTGGGAAGGGACCATCCCACCAGGTGGGCACGCCTCACCTGGGCACTGGCTCTCCTCCAGGAAGGGACCATCTCACCGTGAGGCCCACCAGCCCTGATGGCCTAGAACTTCACACTTCCTGCCCCCCCCTCCACCGCCCTTGGTGCTCTCCCTGCGCCCCTCCAGCACCAGCACCAGCACCAGCACCAGCACCCCTGTTCTATCTTGCTGACCTGCGGGCTGCTTCCTCTCCCGCACCTGCATGTTTCCCTGGGTCAGACCCAGCGGCCGGTGGGGACCAGACCCCGCAGGTCATTGGCCCCTGGCTCCCGGCACTCCGCTCCTCGGAGAGCAGGCTCAGCATTCTCCGCGCTCTGTGGGGCCCCCACGCGGAAGGACCAGGCACCTGGGCTGCGCTGAAGAAAGGCGATCGTGGCCTCCATGTCAGCAGAAGGTGTGTCCAGCTCAGGGGACAGCACCTGTGGGACCGGAGGTGGAGGCGGGTCTGAGCCTTCCCGGCCCGGCTGCAGCCCTGGACCCAGGCCCAGACTCCAGCCCCTGGGTTGGGATGGGCAAGGTGCTGCCCAGCGGCCTGCTCTCAGGCGGCCACCAGGGCTGCCTGCCCCACAGCTGAGGACAGGCCAGTGTGGCCCCGGGCACCTGCGGAAGGGGCCCCCATGCAGACAGGAGGCGGGGTCTGGGGAAGTCAGGAGGCGGGGCCTGGGGCAGCCAGGAGGCGGGGCCTGGGGCAGCCAGGAGGCAGGGCCTAGAGAAGTCAGGAGGCGGGGCCTGGGGCAGTCGGGAGGCGGGGCCTAGAGAAGTTGGAAGGCGTGGCCTGGGGCAGCTGGGAGGCGGGGCTTAGAGAAGTCAGGGGCGGGGCCTGGGGCAGCTGGGAGGCGGGGCCTGGGGCAGTCAGGAGGCGGGGCCTGGGTAGCCAGATGGACCAAGCTCTGCACAGATGCAAAGCCTGGGAGGCAGGCCACTTCCTCCCTTTTCACACACAGGACAGTGTGCTCTCTGCCCGCTTCACCCACGTAATATTTTTCTGGCTCAGGACACGAGCTGCTTCCTTCCTCTGCAGTTATTCTGAAGTTTTTGTGTTTATGTTAATCCGCACCCGAGATATTTCCTCCATTGATTTTTAGAAAGAGTGGAAGGAAGGGGGCGGGGGGGGGGGGGGGAGAGACACTTCGATGTGAGAGAGACGCATGGACTTGCTGCCACCCACAGGCCCCTAACCAGGGCCAGGAATCAAACCTGCAGCCCAGGTAGTGCTCCTGACCTGGAAGCTACTACCCTTTCATGCACAGGCTGACGCTCCAACCACTGAGCCACACCAGCCATGGCTATGCTGAGGTTTTGTAAGGTCGGCTGAGGGAGTTGAGTTCCACTTCGATAAAGTGAGGGACGTGCGTGGCCCGCTGGCAGGCGGCGCTGCAGGCTGAGGCCGGGGCCGGGCCGGGCCGGGGCAGAGCTGCCCAGATGCAGGGGTCCCCAAGGCCAGCCACACCGACTTCCCTTCCCTGGGTCCCTGAAGTCCGGGAGGGAAACCATCCAATTGTTCGATGGAGCCAGGGGCGGGGGGGCGGGGGCCTCCAGGAAGCCCCCAGCAATGCTCTTTATCACACTTCCCATGGGCCGGGCCCAGCAGGACGGAGCGCTGAGACGCGGCTCCCACAGACCACGCAGACCGCGGCCACGGGATGAAGGCGCTCGCGGCCCTCCTGCTCGCCCTGCTGCTGTGCAAGCGGCCAGGTACTCAGTCAGAGCGACGCTGCAGCCAGGGCCCACGGCCCGCCCACGGCCCGCCGCCTGGGGACAGGACACGGATTGGGAAGGAGGGCGTGAGGCCAGAGACCGAGGCCGGAGGGAGGTGGAGGGGGCTGCCCTGGGCCCCCACGATCTCCAAATCTCCCCAGCCCAGCCCCAGCCCAGCCCCAGCCCAGCTCCAGCCCAGCCCCAGCCCAGCCCCAGCCCCAGCCCAGCCCCAGCCCAGCTCCAGCCCCAGCCCAGCCCCAGCCTCAGCCCAGCCTCGCCCCAGCCCCAGCCTCGCCCCAGCCCCAGCCCAGCTCCAGCCCAGCCCCAGCCCAGCCCCAGCCCAGCTCCAGCCCAGCCCCAGCTCCAGCCCAGCCCCAGCCCAGCCCCAGCCCAGCTCCAGCCCCAGCCCAGCCCCAGCCCAGCCCCAGCCCCAGCCCCCAGCCCAGCCCCAGCCCAGCCCCAGCCCCAGCCCAGCCCCAGCCCAGCCCCAGCCCCAGCCCCAGCCCAGCCCCAGCCCCAGCCCCAGCCCAGCCTCAGCCCAGCCCCAGCCCCAGCCCCAGCCCCAGCCCCAGCCCAGCCTCAGCCTCAGCCCAGCCCCAGCCCCAGCCCAGCCTCAGCCCAGCCCCAGCCCCAGCCCCAGCCCCAGCCCAGCCTCAGCCTCAGCCCAGCCCCAGCCCCAGCCAGTCCTGGGAGCACAGGCTCCCCTCCCTAAGCCCCAGATTCAGCCTCTCCGAAGCACAATCTTTGGGGCTTCCTCTCCAGCCTCAGTTTTCCCCTCTGTACAATGGGCAGGTGGGCAGGCCATCCTGGGGGGGGGGCTGCTGTCCAGAGCCGGCCACAGCAGCTGGTGCTGTGAGGACGGTGCCCGGTCACACTCGGGGAGGTGGGCAGCCTGGGAGACGGGGCGGGGCCCCCCCACCCCCAGCGGCGCACTCTGCGCGGGGGGGCGGAGGCTCACGGGGGGCCGTGGCCAGGGAGGGGACAGACACAGGACGGGGCGGAGGACGAGGACCTGGGGCTGGAGAGCTACGATGACGACTATGAGGAGGACGAGGAGGACGAGGGGCCCGAGGACAGAGGTACGTCCACTGACCCCGGCCGCGCACACGCTCCTCATGCCCAGCCCTCCCTGTGGGCCCCTGGGACCGGCCTCCCTGCCAGGGGGTGCAGGGAAGGAGGGAGCCTCGCAGCACCCTGCCCCCCAGAGCAGGAGCCCAGGGGCGGGAGAGGGCGATGGTGTTCGGGGCTGGGGTGGGGGCGGAGGGGGTTTGAGCCGGGGTTCACCAAGCAGAGGGGTGCAGCGGGCTCAGGGTGGAGAGGCCAGGAGCCTGGAGGCAGAGGCTGGGGGGAGGGGGGGTGCCCGAGGCTGAGCCCTGTCCCCAGCGCTGCGGTGCTACGCCTGCTCGTCCCTGACGGAGGGGGAGACCTGCCGGGAGACCCTCCGCTGCCCTCTCAGCCAGCGCTTCTGCAAGGCCTTCGTGTCGCGGTGGGACTCCGGTGAGTGGCCACGGACCCCCGAGGCGCACGGCCCCCCGCGGGCCTCCTCCCCCACCCCTCCAGCGTGACCCCCGTCTCCGCCCGCCCCCCAGAATCGGGGCCTCTGACCGCCTACTCGGGGTGGTGCACAGACGCCTGCAAGCCGGTGGCCAGGACGGTCGAGGGGACGGAGATGACCATGATCTGCTGCCAGACCGCCCTGTGCAACTCCCCGCCCTGGCAGGGCGGCGGGGGGCGCGGCCCCCGGGGCAGCCCCACAGCCGTGGCCGCCGCCCTCCTGCTCAGCCTGCTCCTCGGCCGCGGGGCCCTGGGGTCCTGAGCGGAGCGGGCCCCCCCCCCTCGCCCCCGCCAGCTCCCTGCCCGCCCGGCATCGTCCTCTCCTGCCCCCGTTTTAGAGAATAAACTTGGAGGCCAGCACTGGCTCCTCCGGCCCACCTACATTGCCTCAGTTTCCCCGACTGCCCTCCTCTCCCTCTGCCCGTGATGGAGGGCTGAGCAGGCCTCAGCCACTGGCTATGTGCTGGGGAGTCCACCTCTCCCCCGGCTTCCTGCCTCCGTCCATTCATCTGCCTCCCCTGGGGGGGCGCTGCAGAGATGGTGCCCAGTGGGTGCCGGTGCAGGGAGTGGGAGGAGGTGGGAGGAGCTGGCGGAGGGGCTGGAGCAGGCCTGTGGGCTGCTGAGCAGGGGAGCGGCAGTGGGAGGGCGTGGGGAGGAGCGCCCAGCCTGCCGGGGCCAAGGGTGGCCCTGCCCCTGCCCCTGCCCCTGCCCCTGCCCCTGTGGGCTCCCGTGTCTGCTCTGGCTGTGCGGAGCTGTGTGCTGGCTGCTGCACGCTTGGCCTTCTTTAAAAAAAAAATTTTTTAAAGTTGATTTCAGAGAGGAAGGGAGCGGGAAGGAGAGTTAGAAACAGCAATGGTGAGAGAGAATCACGGATCGGCTGCCTCCTGCACGCCCCCCACGGAAGATCGAGCCCGCAACCTGGGCCTGTGCCCTGAGCGGGAATTGAACCCTGACCTCCCAGTTCATAGGTCCACACAGCCCCTGAGCCACGCCGGCCGGTGTGCTCGGCCTTCTTGACCACACCAAACTCTGCTTTCCCCAGCCCGGGGTTGTGGGGGAGGAGGCCTGGCCTGGGCCTCAGTGTCCCCGTCAGAGCAGTTATGGGACAAGCTGCCCTCGTCCCCACCAGCTCAGCATACCCGGAGCCTCCTGCCCCCTCCCTCCTCCCCGGCTCCTCTGTCCCTGGCATGTCCGCACATCGCACACCCACCCACGTGTGTGCACACACTAATGGGCACACTCACAGCCGTTCAGGCGCAGCAGGTGGGCACAGAGGGGTCAGGGTCCCTGGCTCGGCTGTTAGGCCACGCCCTCCAGCCCACACTCGGGGCCTCCCAGGCGGCTGCTCTGCCCGCACATTGACAGGGAGGGAGTCCCTCAGGACCAGAAGCCTCAGGAGCCCTCACTGGGTGGCTCAGCGGATAGAGCGTCGGCCTGCGGGCTGAAGGGCCCCGGGTTCGGTTCTGGTCAAGGGCACGTGCCTCAGTTGCAGGCTTGATCCCCAGCGCCAGTTGGGGCGCATAGGGGAGGCAACCAATCGATGGTCTCTCTCACATCGATGTTTCCCTCTCTTCGTCTCCCCCTTCCTTCCCCGCTCTTTACACATCAGTGAAAGAATAATCCTCGAACCCGCCCGATGGGGAGCACTGGGAGCTGTCACCGCGGAGTCTGGTGCACAGCCCCTCCCACGCCTCCCCGTCCCGGCCCTGGGGTGCAGGAAGCAGCCCCAGGCCTCAGAGGGTCTCACCAGCCCTGCCCCCGCCTGGGGGCGGGGGGGGGGGGGAGACCTTCCAGAGCGGCCCCTCAGCTGGCGTGCAGGCGCTTGGCCTGGGGAGGCGGATGCTGGAAGCTTCTGGAGCCTCATGGCCGTGGGTCAGGGCTCTGCCTACAACTCAGATGCTGTTGGAGCAGCTCATCTCTCCTCGGTGTGACTGGGGGACCCAGGGGCCCTCAGGGCAACACAGGGGCTGTGGGGCCCAGGGCTGAGGTGGGCCCAGGCCTCATTTCCTGGCTGTGACCTTGGCAGGCCGTTAGCCTCTGTGCTCAGGTCCCTGCTCTGACCATGGGGCTGCCCTGGGTCAGGCTCTGTGCTGTCCCCTGTGGGCATGTCTGTCCCTCTCCCCGGCCCTGGGTCAGCCCGCTGGCCCTGCTCCCTCAGTGACCCCCTCCACTAGCCCCTAATGAGGAGGACAGTGCCCGCCTTTGGGCTGAAGCACCCCTTCCCTGCCTCGCCACCCCCACCCTGAAACCAGGCCTTGGGGCCACGGCAGGGCCCTGTGTCCCCACCCAGCCCTGGCACTGGGAGTCAGCTCAGGGGACACCATGTTCCCGTCTTATCTGGGCCCAGCAGCCTCTGGGCCCTGGGGAGCAGAGCTGCCTTAGGCACCCCTCCCATGCAGCTCCCATCCTCCCCAAAGAACCTGGGTCCCGCCCCCGCAGGCCCATTTTGTCCTGGGAGCACCTGCCTGTTCGCTTGACCCACCCACCCAGTCTTGGCTTCGGCCAGCACAGGAAGCAGGTGGCCGCAGCGCGCTTCCTGTCCTTGTTCTCGAGCTGGAGAAGGGGGTGAGGAGGAGGCAGTCACCCAAAGCGGGGCCTTCCTGAGGACGGAGACTGCTGACAGCCCCCCACCTCTGACAGCGGGGCTGTGGGGACAGGACGGGTCAGCTCGCCACGGCCAGCAGGAGCCGCCGGGAGCAGAGGGCCGACCTCAGGCCTGTGCACCTCGCAGCACCCCTGACCGGGGGCGGGTCCCACGAGGGCGGGTCCCACGGGGGGTGGGTCCCACGGGGGCGGTGCTCAGCACCCAGCTGACCGGTGCTGCCACAGGGAGGCGCCGGAGGAGCGCGCCCCTGGGACCAGGGCTGGGTCTCCGGCCCCGGGGAATGGGGGTGGGGAGAGGCGGGGCGGGACGGGGAAGTGGGGAGAGGGTTGGAGCAACGTGAGGAAAAGCTTCACGCGTGGCCCCCGCTATAATCACCGTCCATTATTCCTGCCCGAGATGAGCGGGTGCAGGGGTGAGTGATGGGTGCCGGAGGGAGTGAGGGGACACAGTGAAGGAAGGGGCGCAAGGTGAGCGTGGGGAGCAGCGGTGAGCGAGGGGGCTGCAGGGGTGCGGGGGGGGGGGCTCAGGGCGAGTGAGCGGCCAGCGGACCCGACGGCAGTGGGAGGAGCCGGCCGGGGGCGGAGTTCCTCCGCGAGGCATCATAGAGAGGCCAGGAGCCGCGCCTCCTAGAGCGGCACCGGAAGGGGCGGGCCCAGAGGCGGGCGCTTCCGGCAGGTGCTGCGGGGCTGGGCTGCCGCCGAGCGCTGTCTCTGAGCGGCAGGTCTGCGCCGGGCTCGGCGAGGGTGGCCTCCTTCCCCGCCCCGCCCTCAGCCCGGGGCTCCCGGGTCCCTTCGGGCGGTGTGGGCCCCGGGCACGGGCCTCCGCGCCTGGGCTCCCGGAGCCGCTGGCTCCGAGGGGCGCGGTACCGGAAGCAGCACAGCGACCCCGAAGCTGCTCAGCCCGTGCCGGCGCCCCCGCCCAGCCGGCTGTGGGGCCGGGCGTGCGTGCCCCTGTGCCGCCCTCTGCCTGCGGGCCTGGCCTCTGCGTTCAGCACCGCTTCGATCCGGTGCACAGCGCGCAGAGGAAGCCGCGGAAACCCAGCCTCCGCGGGAGGCGCCGGCCAGCCGGGGCCGGGCCGCCGGGCCTGAGCACCCGGAGCTAGGGGCTCGGCGGTGAAGGGGACACGACCCAGCCCTCTACCCGCGCCCCGCAGGGACACGGCGCTTCGGTGTGAGAGCGGCCAGAACCCCAGAGGAGCCCCACGCAGGCCCCGGCAGCACGTGTGGAGCCCCGAGGGGTCTGGCCGAGAAGCCCCGCAGGGAGCCCGGCCTGAGCCCCGAGGACCAGGCCCACATCTCTGACGCCGTCGATGCTTCCTTTAAAGACGACTTCGAGGGGGTTCCGTGCTCGTCCCTTCCCAGAGGAAGAAGCCCTGCGAGTGCGGGAGTGCGGGCGCCTCTTCAGCACAAGGCAGACCCGGCGCGCACAGCGGGAGAGGCCCTCCGGCTGCGACCCGGGCGGGAAGGCCTGCACCTGGGCCCGGATCTCCTCAAACCCCAGGAAACGCACCCGGGAGAGAAGCCCTGCGAATGCCGGGAGTGTGGGAGGCCGGCGCCCACAGCTCTGCCTCACTCGCCACCGGAAGCGGCAGAGCGGGAGCTGTCCGCTCAGCACCGCCCGCGGCCGCCTTGCTGCGGTGTCCACTGCCGAGGCCGCTCACCTGGGTGCCGAGCCCGTGCCCACGGACCCGGACCCCGGGCTCGAGGTGGCCTTGGCCGTGCGCGCGCTCACTCACAGCTGGTGGCCTGGGCTGTGGTGATGCTTCCCACCGTTGATTTATCGTCAGAAATTTAACCCTGATAGTCAGAGTGGCCGGCAGACTTTGTGGTCCCTTCACCGCCCACCTGGTGTCCCCACCGCACTGGTTCCTGGTCACTCCGCTGCCCCGCCCTCCGCATGATGCCTCCTGTCCGGGGCCGTTGGCACCTGTTTTCTCGGGCAATAAACATCTGTCCTGACCCCTCCCCTGTGTCCTGTTCACCTCAGCAGGCTGGGGTGCAGGTGGGGTTCCCAGGGAGCCACCACTGCCCCCCCCCCTGGGCCAGCCCGGCCAGAGACCCAGCTGGGTGCTGCCTCCCGTGGGTGTCTCGGGGGCAGCCTCACATTAGCCAACCCCCTAAGAGACAACTCACATCAGAACAGGAACTTGCTAACGGGGGGAGTGACCCTGCAGTGACAAGACACCGAGTCCCTCTGCAGGCGCACCTCTGTGGCCCTCCTACCTGGGAAACGCAGCCACAGCCCAGGGGGTGTCTGGGAGGCACCGGCCAGCTTCCTGGGACCCCGGCTCCCGTTCAGGTCCACACCCTTGCTCACTGCCTGCCTTGGAGCAGGAGGGGCGAGTCTGCCCCAGAAGGGATCGCGGACAATGACTAGGGATGTTTGCTGCTGTCACACGGACAGGTTGGGGCAGGGAAGCTGCTGGGATCGCACAGGGCAGCCCGGCTCAGGGGAGCTGTCCGCAGAGAGCTGAGCACTTGCTTGATGGGATGCCATTCAGGCGGAGAAGCCTGGCAGGTCCAGAGGACAGGGTCCGTGACCCCGAACGTGAGGCAGAGACGAGGGAGGGCAGAACCCCAGGATTGGCTAAGTCTCCGCAAGGAGTAACCAGACCCCCAGGTCCTGTCCCTCCGGGTGACATAGGGTGGCCGGGCAAGGAGAGGCGGGATGGACAGAAAAGGGGAACCGGTGAGGGTCAGGCCCGCCGCCCTTGTCCACTCGGACAACACAGCCCGGAGCAAGTTTGTGCGCTTCCATCACAGGCCTTGGGGCCACCGAGGCGGCAGTCCTCCAGGCGCCCAGAGCGGTCGGAAGCGCGCGCGGCCGGGACGGGGGGAGGGATCACTTCCGGTCTGCTCTGGCGGGGGCGGCCACCCGGGCTGGAAGGTGAGTGGGCACCTGGAGGGAGCGGGAACGGGGGCGGCGGCCACCGGGGCGCCCGGCTCCGTCTGCGCTCGCACGTTGTCCCGGCGAACCCGCCCCGGAGCCGCCGCCGCCGCCGCCCCGTGACCTTGACCCCGGCCTCGGGGAGGGGGCGCGGGTGGCCGCCCCAGGGCGGAGAGGAGGCCTCCGCCGGGTGGCGGCGCACTGGCCCCTGGTCACCGCCGTGTCTGTCTGCGGGCGCCGCCCCAGGCGCCCGGAGCCCGAGGAGCGGGAACCGTCAGGCCCGCTTTGCAGACCGTAAACTGAGGCTGAGAAGTCCCCGGTCCGAGGGCCGCGGCCAACGAGTGTGAGCACCTGACCCGGCGGCGCAGGCTGCTCTGTGCAGGCAAGCGACCCCCCCCCCCAGTCGGGCCTCACCCCCGGGGCACAGGCTCCCCGCTGGGAAGAGGGGGTGCAGGAAGGTTTGCACCCTGCGCTCACTGTGCCGTGTCCCTGTGGGCTCCGGCGTGACAGCCAGGGCTGAGCCTGCTCCGCCCCGATGAGCCCCGGACCCTAACCGAGCATCCGGGGGGTGAGGACCTGCACCCAGATCCCGTGACTGCAGCCCCGCCTGTGTCCGCCCACCTGGCTGCCCGAGACCCTCTCCATTGCTAGGGCGGAGGCTGCCGGGGGCTGACCCAGAAGGTCCGGCCCTGGGCCCCCCCCCAACCCCCATCCCCTTCCTCCGTGCGGCTGCTGCCTTCCCATGTCCCGCCTCCCCCTAAGGAGTCTGCTGCATCGCACAAGCCGGCCCTGCTCACTTTTTTAAAGGAAAGGGTCTTTGACCCCAAAAGAGCTGAGAGGTGCCTCCTGCAGCCCCCGGCCCCGCGGGTCTGAGGAGGGCGATTTGGGGAAAGCCTCGGTGAGGTTCGGCCTGGAATGTTCATGCTCCAGGAGACAAGGTCCCATTTTCGACCTCGACCTCCCCCAGGCCAGCGGCCCCCAAGTCGCCGGCACCCAGGCCCCACCCGGTACCTCTGGGCCATCTTGTTCTCCCTCCAGCTGGCCTGTGGCCGATGGGCGGCAGGTGTCTCTCCCCCGCACCGCACCCCACAGTGCCTTCCCTCTCACCCCTCACCCTGCCCTGCTCTTCACTCCCCAGGTCCGGCGTGCACACCTCCACCGGCCGGGCGATGGCAGCCCTGGGGGACAGGCAGGAGCCCCCGCGCATCCCGCCCCCTGTCAGTCTGGAGCCACCAGGGACGCCTGAGGCCCCGCCTCCCTTCCACAGCCACCGGCACGGTACTCGCCGCTCTGCCACCCCGTGGGCGGCCCCGAGGCAGCTTCCTGTGGGCTCCTGCGCCGCAGGTCCCGTGGGGACCCGGGCAGTGTTGGTTGAGGGGGGGCCAGCGTGGTGAGCAGCGGGTCCTGGGGACAGTCCCCTCTGGGAGGGCGTCAGGGGCAGAGAGCAGCGTCCTCCGTGGCTGGTCTTAGGCGGAAGCGAGTCACCGCAGCTCCCTCCCCAGCCTTGGAGCCCGGAATTCTGGGCGGGCCCAGGGCCTAGCCCCGCCCCCTCGCCCCGCGGACAGCCAGGTCTGGTTGTGCAGGTGCGGAAGGAGCCCGCCAAGCCCGAGCACCTGGTGCCCCTGGGCCCGGCTCCTGCTCAGAGGGCCCGTCCTCGCCACAGACACAGATAAGCCGAGGTCCATGGGGCAGCGGCTGTGCTGGGTGCCAGGCTCCGGACGGGTGGGAAGCCCAGGGTAGCAGATGAGAAAGGTTGGGGTGGCCTGAGATCACCCAAGGTCACTGCAGGACCGGAACCTGAGTTCCGAGCAGCACCTGGGCTCGGCTGGAACCCTCTCCAGAGGCTTCACGAGGCCCCAATTGCAACCAGACCCCGAGCCACCTGCCTGTGGGACTGGGGGCTCCTCCTCAGCACCACCGACCCCCCCCCCAGGGTGGCAACGAGAGAATCCCTGGACCCCTCTCCCCCTTGTCCCCCAAATCAAGCTCTGGTGCCCAACCTCTTCCCCCGAGCCTGGTGGAGCTGGCTGATCCGAGCCCTCAGCTCTCAGTCCCCCCACCGATGCCCCTGGAAGCCACCCTGGCGCCCCGCCCCACCCGCAGGTCCTGCTGGTGTCAGGTCTGAGGTCGGCTGGGGAAGGAGAGGGTGAGGGGGCGGGGCGGGGCCCCTGGAGGAGCTGCGGCTCAGGCTCAGACCCCACCGGCACCACCTTCCTTTCGGGGAGGGGCACCGCGCCCTCCTCCTGCGGGTCTGGGCCTGCGGCTCTGCCTCCCGCTCAGTCTGCCGGGCCCCCAGCGGCACAGCCGGGCCCAGGGGCGGGTGGGCGGTGGGTGCGTGGCGGACGCCATCACCTCTCGGCTCCTCCTTTCAGATTCCGAGTCGGAGCCCGAGCAGGCGCCAAGGTCTCCCTGCCTGCCGGACCCTGCGGACGGGGCGGACCAGGGCGCGGCGCTGAGGGCCCCGCAGAGGGGCCTCCCCCGCAGACCCGCGGGTGCGGACAGCTGTGCGCAGGCGCCGGGCCCGGAGCAGCCGCCGGGGCCCGGGTCCTGCTCCCCGAAGAGGGGCGCCGGCCGCAGGACGCTGGCGCCGCAGGGCGCCTTTGGGACGGAGGGCGGCCCCGAGCTGGGGGCCTCGGGCCTCGGCCAGGACTCTGGCCTCGGGACGCGGCAGGGCCCGCGGAGCGGGAGGCCGCACCGGTGCGAGGCCTGCGGCAAGAGCTTCCGGTACCAGTCGCTGCTGCTGAAGCACCAGCGCATCCACACGGGCGAGAAGCCCTACGCCTGCCACGAGTGCGGCAAGCGCTTCCGCGGCTGGTCCGGCTTCATCCAGCACCACCGCCTGCACACGGGCGAGCGGCCCTACGAGTGCGGCCAGTGCGGCCGCGCCTTCAGCCACAGCTCGCACTTCACGCAGCACCTGCGCGTGCACAACGGCGAGAAGCCCTACGAGTGCGCGGACTGCGGCCAGGCCTTCAGCCAGAGCTCCAACCTGGCGCGGCACCGGCGGCTGCACACGGGCGAGCGACCCTACGCCTGCGGCCAGTGCGGCAAGGCCTTCGTCTGGAGCTCCGTGCTCATCGAGCACCAGCGCATCCACACGGGCGAGAAGCCCTACGAGTGCGGCGCCTGCGGCAAGGCCTTCCGCGGCCGCTCGCACTTCTTCCGGCACCTGCGGACGCACACGGGCGAGCGGCCCTTCGCCTGCGGCGCCTGCGGCAAGGCCTTCGGCCAGAGCTCCCAGCTCATCCAGCACCAGCGCGTGCACGCGCGCGAGTAGCGGCCCCGCCGGGCCCCGGCGGGAGGGGGCGGCTGCAGCCTTCCTCCCTCCCAGCTGGCGCCGCACACGCGCACGGAGCGTCCTGAATAAATTCCTTTTCACTGACGGAGCTGTTCCTGCCTGGGCGAGGCGGGCCGAGGGGCGGCTTCCGTCCCCAAAGGGCCTGTCTGGGGGAGGAGGGACCGGGGCCCTAACTGCGTGGTTAGTCTTCGGGGATCTGAGCTCACGGGGAACCAAGCCTGGAGGGTCAGTCTTACCCCGAGCCACACCCTGGTGGTCAGGCACTCAGAGCGGGTGGTCGCAGGTGCAGACACCCCAGGGTGCGAGGAGGCAGCTGGTGCAGCCCCGTCCAGGGCACGTGACGCAGAGCCCTCCCGAGCAGCCAGCAGCCGGCCTCTTCCTGCGCCCCCCCCCCCCCCCCCCCCCCGGGCCCGGTGCTCCCTGTGAACAGGTGTCCCCTCTTCAGGTCAGCTGTGTCCGCCTATGGCAACGAGCCTCCCAGTTCTGGTGGGAGGGCCGTGTCCACAGCACGTGCCCCCCCTTCCTGCTGGAGAGGGCAGCACCCCCACCCCTACTGCTGGGACCCGGTCCTTGGGGCCCCTCCCCGGCCGCACTCAGGCATCGCCACCCTGCACCCCACGGGCAGAGCCGCCCAGGGGAGGGGCCTGGAGGCCGGCTCTCTGGACACCAGCTTCAGGCGCCAGAGCACCTCCTCACCTCCGGGCGGATGCTCGGGTCCAGGAGCCCGGAATTCAGTCCCTTAGGCCTGGAGAGAGGGTCGTGACTGCCCGCCTCCCCCCACCCCCAGTGCATGGCCATGCCTCCGCACACACTGACCGGGAGGGGTCACCCTGCCTCCTCAGCGCCCAGGCTGGGCACCATGTCCACACCAGGGCCGACCGGTCTGGCAGCCCCTTCTCCCAGGGACAGGAGGCTCGCGGCCGGAGAACTTGGGGGCTGCGGTCTAGAAGGGACCAGCTCGTTGGGGACCTGGCCCGTGTTCTCCCGGAGAAACTGGGCCTCGTGCCGGCTGAGCTGACACGGCCTCGGAGACGGGGGCGAAGCCGTGTGAGAGCAAGTCCCCGCTCCGCGCCGGTGCGTCCTGCAGCCTCGCCCACCAGCCCGGACGAAGCGCGTGGCTGGGAGCCGCTAAGTCCTGCCCCAGGGAAGTCCCGGGCTGCTGGTCACTACTGTGGCCCTTCCCGACACCGGGCGCCCGTCTGCCCTGGTGTTTGGGGGCCTCGTGCGGGTCCCAGCCCATCCTGGGAGGCCAGCCTGTCCCATCTCCTGGGGGCTTCCCAGGGATGGGGAAGGTGAGCAGGTGGAGGGCCTTCCGGGCCCATCCAGTCCCTCACAACCGGTCCTGCCCCTGCCCCGTCCCTGCGCAGACCGCCCGCTTGGGCAGAACTGCGGGGCGCTGGCCTTCGCCCCTGGTTGCTCCCAGCTCTGCCCTCGGCTGTCACCGCCGCCTGCCGTCCAGGAGTGGCCTTGGGAGCAGCGGCCAAACGCAGGCCCCTCTCCTGCCCTCTGTCCTCTCTGAGTCCTCGGCTCTGCCAGCCGTCTCCCCCCAACCACCCGGACTTGGACTCCCGGGACCCCACCCCCACAGGGGTGTCCTGGCGGCCCCAGTGGGGTGCCCCTCGCTTGTTCCCTCCCAGAGTCTCTGCCTGGCCGGCAGCTCTCAGGCCATCGCCCGCTCAGCACATCGGACAGCGCCGGGCGCGCCCAGCCGCCCTGAGGCTCTCCGGTCCGGACGGCCGGATCTGGTCTCCGCGGCGGTCCTCCCACCAGTTCCCCGACCTGGTCCCGCGGGCCGGTTCCCAGCCGCTGCCGGTTGGTTCTCCATCGGGTCCTGCCGGCACGGCGGCGGGAGAAGAGCCGGACGGCCGGGATGTGGAGGACGCGGGAGGGAAGCGGGTGCAGTGCCTGTGGGCGGGGCCCACGGGAGACCACGGGGATGGGGAAACCCATTTCTGCTCTTAGGTCACCCTCGTTAAGTGTTCCTGTGCTTGTTTTGTAAGACGACAGTGTGGTGGGTGGAGGAGTCTGTCTCCCTCCCCGGCGCCCCTGTCTCCACTAGCGCCGGTCTCCTCCATGTGCTCCCTGCGCAGTCAGCTCCGCCCCCAAACCCAGACCTCTTCCCCGACCTCACTCACCCCTGCCCCGGGCCTGACAGGCCTGGCGGAGCCCCGGAGGGAGGCGGTCGGGCTGCCTGGGGCATGGGGCTGGGTGTGGAGGCTGGCAGGGTCCCGGAGTCTGAATTCTCGCGGGGGCAGGAGGGCGGGCGGAGTTGCTATGAAGTTGGCTGGACAACAGCTATGGAGGGAGGGACCTTGCACTCAAACTGGGAACCACCTGAAAGACTCAGAGGGAAGCTGGTGTGGCTCAGTAGTTGAGCATGAACCAAGAGATCGCTGGTTCGATTCCCGGTTACAGCACATGCCCCAGTTACCAATCCCCAGTAGGGGGCCTACAGGCTGTAGCCAATTAATGATACTTCTGTCTCTCTATTCACCCTTCCTCTCCCTCTAAAATCAATAAAAACATTAAAAGGGGAAAAAAAAAAAAAGGTGACTCAAAGGGAGGCCAGTGTTGGGCACGTGGCCCGCCAGCCTAGCTGCCCCCCAGATAACTGAGCGCAGACTTCTCTTTCGGCCTAGAGCGTCGCCGGAAGTTCCCGCGCCACGACCTCTAAGGCAGCTAAGTGCACAGTTCTCCGTAAGCCTAGAGCGTCGCCGGAAGTGCCCGCGCTGGAACCTCCTCCAGGGCAGCTGAGCTCAGGCCTCTGGCGGCCTAGAGCGTCGCCGGAAGTGTCCGCGCTGCAGCCTCCAGGGCAGCCGAGCGCAGGCTTCTGGCGGCCTAGAGAATCGCCGCAAGTACCAGCACTGTGGCCTCCAGGGCAGCTAAAAGCAATTCTTCGGCGTCCTAGAGCTTCGCCGGAAGTGCTCGCGCCGCAGTCTTCATGGCAGCCAAGCATTTTTTTTTTCGCGGCCTAGAGCGTCGCAGGAAGTGCCTGCGTCGCGGCCTCCCGGGCAGCCAAGTGCACAGTCCTCCCGCAGCCTAGAGAGTCGCCGAAGGGTCGCCTAAGGGGATGAAGGGGCCTGAGTCGCTTGGGGCTGGCAGCGGGGACTGCTGGTGAGCGGCGGCGGGCGAGGCCGGAGCGCAGGGCTACACGTCCATCCTGGGTTCTGGCAGAGAAAGAACCGCACGTCCGCTGCGGAGAGTGGAAGCGGGAGACGGCGCTGCGGCCAGGGCCCAGCGGCGGCCGCCAGGGGGCTCTGCGCCCAGGTGCTCCGGGGCTCACCTTTCCGTTCTTCTGGAAAGTGCAGAACCGCGAGGGTCCCGTGCGGATGGACGGGGCCCAGTGTCGGGAGTCGCTGTGGCTTCGGGGCCTTGGCAGGTCGGCGCGTGGCGGGGCCCGGGAGCCCCTCGCTCTCCCGTCACTTCCCTTCCCTTCTTTGCCCGCGCAGGTGTCCCCACTCCTGGAGCGTCTGCAGGGAGGGGAGCCCGGCCTGGTCTCCAGGACGCGGGGAGAGCGCCCTGATGGACTCCCGCGCCGGCGAGGGAGCAGCCCGGCCCGGAGGAGTCACCTGGACTAGGGGGCGGGTCATCTCCGGAGCCAGGGCTCCCCGAGACTGACCGCGGGGCCTCGTTAACTACCGTGTTTCCCCGAAAATAAGACATCCTCCGAAAATAAGACCTACTTACAGATTTCCTTCTGAGTGAAATATAAGGCATCCCCCGAAAATAAGGCCTCCCTAGGCTAAACATGAGATTTGGTCCACTGATTCTGAAAGAAATGGAGTCACAATAAATTCACCAGGAAATTCAGGAATTGGATTGTTATGATGATGTTCCAGATGATGACATGATTGTCATTGAATAAATGAGTAAATTCTTGATACGGTAGGATTCACAGTTTGTCTGGTTTGTGTTGACAACTACCGTACTACCATACCGTACACAGGTAATAAATTTCCTTTATTTTCATTTAACAATAAACGTGTACCGTATTCTTCATGGAAAATAAGACATCCCTTGAAAATAAGACCTAGCGCATCTTTGGGAGCAACAATTAATATAAGACACTGTCTTATTTTCGGGGAAACAGGGTAGCCATCAGGGCCTTGTTAACTAGCCACGGGACCTCGTTAACTATCCATGGGGACTGGCCAGACCCGTGGCTCCCCCTCCCCTGCAGGCTGGTGCTGATGTGAGGGCTGGGCCCTCTGCGGGGAGCAGGCCTGGGGGGGGGGGGGGGCAGGCCGTCAGGGAGCCCAGGGTCAGAGTGAAAAGTGGGAACCAGGACCCGAGCTGTAGGGCCGGGTCCCCGTGCCTCCCCGCACCTCTGCCCGGCGTCCCTGGCCGGTGGCGGAGCGGGCACCGCGGCCGGGCCTGCCCCTCCGCGGCTGGAGTCACGGAAGGAGCCCGACTCCTGCCCCCCAGCCCCTCCGCCCTCCCGGCCCCACGGGGTCAGCCGGAGGGCGAGCTGCGGGCCCCGTGGCGTCTGGTGCTGACTTCGTCCTGTGGTTCCTGGCGTTGGTCCACCTCGCTCTCCCTGCGTGATTAACGGTTTCTGTCTGACAGGTGCGCCCGCCCCTTTCCAGCTCCGCCCACAGGCGCCAGGCGGCGGGGAGAGGGCGGGCCGGTGCCTGGGCCCCGGGGCTGTGGGAATGCGGACCCTGGAGAGGCTCCCGGGAGGCCCCGCGGGGACCAGCTGCCCCTGAGAAAACCGGGCGCAGGGCGGCCAGGAGGACGGGGTGTCGGACCTCCCAGGCCTCCCGTGACCCCGCCCGCGCCGCAGCCCCGCCCCCCACGGCTCCGTGCCCCCGCCCTGACCCTAACCCACGCCGTCAGGGCCTCCCGCACTCGGGACCCCATCACGGAGCCCGGACCGCGAGGGGGGCGCCAGCTGTGGGCACCGAGCCTCCCTGGGCACCGAGCGCGGCCTGGCCCGGCCCGCTGCTCTGGGGGCGCCAGGCCGGGCCCGCGGGCTTCCTATGACAGCACACACTCCACCCTCGCCCCGGCCTCACCCCATGACCCAGGAGGTCACGGTTCCATTCCCCGTCGGGGCACAGCCGGCTGCGGGCTCTGTCCCCGTGTGAGGCCTGCAGGAGGCAGCCGGTCCGAGATTCTCTCTCCTCACGGATGTCTCTCTCCCTCTCACTTCCTCTCTGACACCAATAAAGACACGTTTAAGAAAACCATTTCCCCTGGAAGGGCCGTGGTTCGTCCATAGTCCGGAGGAGGCGGGAGCCGCTGGGAATCAGACCGCGCCCCGCGCGGCGGCCCAGGGCCCGGCCTCTTGCACCTGCGGGGGGGCCGGGCCCCTGGGGGGAGGGGACCGGGAGGCCACCCAGCACCCGCCGCTTAGACCCGACACCGGCCCCTCCGCTCCCCGAGATTGGAAGGGAGTCACAGGCGGACAGAGTGGCTGCGGAGGAGTGAACGGCCTTTTCCCGACGGCAGATCCTCCCGGGGCTTCAGGGGCCGCTGCCTGGCCGGCTGGGGTGACCCCCCGTCATGAGATCAGCCCCCCCACCCTCATCCTGCTCCTCAGTGAGAGCCCTCAGGCCGAGTCTCCCACAGAAGGGCCGCCCGCTACGCTGGCAGGACGCCTACCCACCCAGGCCCCTCGCCCCTGCCCACCAGGGAGCCCTGCCCGGGCCTCAGTCCCCCATCTCCCATTCTCCCAGGCCTCCAGCCTCCCCTCCCGGGCCTTCAGCCTCCCCTGGGGCCTCCAGCCTTCCCTGGGGCCTCCAGCCTTCCCCAGGGCCTCCAGCCTCCTCTCCCGGGCCTCCAGCCTCCCTCCCGGGCCTCCAGCCTCCCCTGGGGCCTCCAGCCTCCCTCCCAGGCCTCCATGGGGCCTCCAGCCTCCCTCCCGGGCCTCCAGCCTCCCCTCCTGGGCCTTCAGCCTCCCCTGGGGCCTCCAGCCTTCCTCTGGGGCCACGCTCAAGGGCGCCTTGCTTCCCGGGTCACCAGCACCCAGGGGCGTGTGCACCCTGGCCACCCACCCCCACCCCCATGTGCCCACCGAGTCCGTCCCTCCCCTCTGTCCCCGCAGTCAGATGTCTGTAGCGCTTACAGGCAGCGCCCCACCCGCCCGGCCTTCCTCTGGCCCCACAACCAGGCCACCGCCAGCTCTTTGCTCCCCTAGAACAGAGCGCCCCATGTGGGCGTTCCACACGTGATCCCCGTCAAAGCAGCCCTTTGTCTGCACCCCACAGGCTCTGCCGCAGCCTCGGCCCAGCTCCGCCCAGAGTGCCCCCCCTGCCCCTGCCCCCCCAGGCCCGCCTCCCCGGCCCCTGGGGATGGGCCGCACAGAGGTGGGAGCCCTGGTCGGGCCGGGGCCGGGCAGTCCGCCCCCCTGGTCTGGGTGGGTGTGGCCGGCTGCGGGGTGGACAGCGCTGAGCACCGAGGCTCCAGCCCCTCCTGCCATCCCCGGGCGCCGGACAGAGCTGCGGTCTCTTCATGTCCAAGTAGCTTCATATTTTGTAAATAATTTTATTTTTGATTACTCCTCACACAAAGGTATTTCTCCATTGATTTTTAGAGAGAGTGGAAGGGAGAGGGAGAGACAGAAACATCGATGTGAGAGAAACATGTCCATTGGTTGCCTCCAGCACACGCCCCGACCAGGGCCCGGAGCCTGTAACCCAGGTGCGTGCCCTCGACCAGAATCGAACCCAGGACCCTTCAGTCTGTAGGCCGGCGCTCTCGCCACCGAGCCACACCAGCGGGCCATCCCAAGCAGGTTCTGTGCTGTGCCCGCCCCCGCCCCCCCGCCCCCCGGTCCGCTCGCCCTCAGGTAAGAACAGATGCCTCCGCTGTCCTCCGCCCGGACCAGGATTAACCGTTTCCGGCGGGTTCCCGGGACGACGGGGTCTCCCCATCACAGGAGTGTTGGTTGTTTACAAACAGTTCCAGGGCCCTCCTGCCGACCGCCCGGCTGACGGGGCCATCACCGCCATCGGCTAAGACTCACTGCACCGCCAGGCGCTCCACCGCTCCTCCTGCCTCGCGGTTATTTATTCTCCGTTTACGCCGGGCCCCTCCTGCCGGCCACCACGTCACATGCCAGCTGCGAGCAGCAGAGGCGTCGCTCAGACCATCGCTGCCCGCTGGAGCCGCTGGGGCTCACGGCCTGTTTTCCTTTCACTCGGCTTGTTGCTGCGTGACTGATGCAGCTTTTAATCGTCAGTAATTTCCTCTGCTTTCTTTCGATTTGGTTAATTTATTATATATACTAGAGGCCCGGTGCACAGAACTCGTGCACATTAAAAGGGAATTAGAGGAAATACTTTAATCCTGCTATTTGCCCTTTCTCTAGGATAGAAGAGCCAGAGATGAAAAAAAAAATTAGTAAAATGTATATGAAGATCCCCCTCCTATTGGAGTCTGGGCTCACCACGGGCCCAGAGTCAAGTCCCCGCCCACCCATGCACACCTCAAAATCACGTGAGACTCAGACCCAGCCGGCCCCTCTCCCATCAAGCCCTGCAGGGCGGGGGTGCAGCTTCAGATCCCCCAGCCCCAGAGCAAGGGTGTGAGAACCATTTGCATCTTAGCTTTTTATTATAGGATATATATATATTCACACACACACACACAAACTCACCTAATTTTACAGAATTTTATGTTTATTCCATACATACATAATATTGTCCATATATTGTTAGTTATAATGTATATATTATCCTATATAATAAGAGCCTAATGTGCAAGTTGATCGAACAGCAGAATGACTGGTGGAACGACCGGTTGCTATGACACCCACTGACCACCAGGGGGCAGACACTCAAGGCAGGAACTGCCCAGCCCGCAGGCCCCAGGCCTGTCAAGGCAGGTGCCAGCAGGCACCCTGATCGCCCTGCTGGTGGCCCCACAGATCCGCCCTGATCGCCCACCAGGCCTAGGGACCCGACCTGTGCAGGAATTCCGTGCACAGGCCTCTAGTTTATATCCGGTGTTACGTATTACAAAAGGTTAAAGGATGCTATTTATTTTCTAGTTACTTTTTAGGTATTGTACTATTTTGTCTTTTAATTTTCTTTTAATTCAGACCTCATTTAGAAATATCTTTTCACTTCTAAGTGGCCGTTCTTTATGGCCCATTCCCAGACGGGTCCCCTGCGATCCTCTGCTGGGAAGGGCCCGGCTTCTCAGACCTGCTCAGCAGCTCCCTCCCTGCGCCGCCTGCGTGGCTCCTGGAGCTGACGACTGCGCATCGGATCCACATCCGACCAACAAGATTCACACAGACACACACACCCGCCCTCGCCCCCGTGGGCCCGGCCGCCGGGACGGCTGGGTGCCTCGCTATGGATGAGGGGCACGCCCAGCCGGCAATATTGTCGGATTTCTCGGCCTCTGGCCGCTCGCTACTCCTGTGCCTGCGGCGCCGGGCGGGGCCAGCCACAGGCTCAGCCGGAGGAAGGAGACCCTGTGCGGCGCCGCAGGCTCAGGGCCCGGCCCCCGGGGGGAACCTTAGAGGGAACCTGATAACAGATTAGCCTCGGCTCGGGCTCCGGTGTTCCTGCGCCACAAAGGGTGTGTTCCTGGTGGGGCGGACCCACCGGAACCGAGCGGCTCCCGAGGCCCCGGGAACTCGGGGGAGTGGGGGGGGGGGGGCGGTGGAAGCACAGGGATGGGGACCCGGCGGGCGCAGGTTCTGGGGCGCACAAGCCGGAAACGGGCCGGTTCTGCAGTCAGCTGGGAAGCGGGTTGTGGAGCTGCAGTGGTTCTGGGGCAGGTTCTGGGGGCCGGACCTGCGGAGCTCACCCCCGGAGCGGCCGGCGGGAGGGAGCGGCCTCGCAAACCCTCCAGAACCGTTAACCCCGCGGGCACAGGTGGACCAGCCCCGAGGCCCCGCCGCCGGAGGACCGCAGAAACGCGCGCGGGGAGGGAGCCGCGGGAGGCGGCCGAGGGTGGGGCCGGGAGCGGGAGAGTTTCACTTTTTTTTTACTTTTCCTTTTTCCTCCAACTTCTCGGCTCGCTCCGCGCCGCCCGCGCACGCGCACTGCGCGCCCCGCGGCCGAGCTCGGCGTCGGGCCGGGCGGTTGCCAGGGCGACCGCATTCCCCCAGGACTCCGCGGGTGGGCGGGCGGAGCCTGAGCGCCCGGAGCCACCTCCTTCGCTCTCTGGTTGGCCGAGGCTGCTGTCCGTCGGGGCCGCCGCCGTCGCCGATTGGGCAGCGGAAAGTTTCGCACGCTCGGCGCGGGCCGCCACGCCCCTCCCGTCCGCGGGGCCGCCGCCGGGGAGCCGACCGTGCGGACCCGGCGCGGCCTCGGCTTCCAGGCGGGCGCGGCCGGAGCGGCGGCGGCGATGGTCCCTGAGGAGAGGCCGGGCGGCCCCGGCGCCGGCGAGGAGAACCCCCGGCTGCAGGCGGCCGACGGCGGCCGCAAGGTGGGCGCCCGGGGCGGGGCGCCGGGAGGAGGGCGCCGGAGCGGGGGCGCGCGGCTGGGTCCGCGGCGCGGCTCCCTGTCCCGCGCGGGGGGAGCCAGACTCCCGGCGGCCGCCACCCGCACCCCGCGCGCCCCGAAAGGCGAGCGGGGAAACAGGCGCGGACCCCGCGGCAATGGCCTGCGCGGGTTCCGCTCTGGCCGGTCGGGATCAAGTGCGGGAGGAGGCGGAGGCCCCTCCCGGGGGCCCCGGGGGCGGAGGGCGCCATCCCAGCTCCGCGTCCCGGGTCCCTGGTCGGCAGGTGCGGCTTCTGTCGGGGACGGCCGGGCTCGGGGTACCTTCCTACAGCCCCCGGCCCGGCCCCGGCGTGGGGTGCAGCCTCGCGGGGACAGGGAACGGCTGGGAGCCTCGCGGGCGGCGGTGTCCTCCCGTCCCTTCCCTGCACCCCCGCCCGCGAGGCCCTCCCGCCCGGCGCTGCGGGCTGCGGCCGGCTCCAGGGCTGCCCTCCCGGCTGCCCGGCGCGCCCTCCGCGCGTCCAGCTCTGTGCGGCCGGGCCTTCGGGGCGAAGGGGGGTCTGGTGGGACATGGGCCGGGTCACCAGCCACGTGCTGGACCGGACCCCGGAGGGCGGCCCCCTCCCTCCCCGCCCCGGAGCTGCGGTGCGCGCAGCTGGGTGGGGGAGCACCCTGGGCAGCCGAGCCTGGGCACTGCCCTTCGTGCCCCGCTTCCGCCGCCCTGGCAGGCGCTGCCGGTGGAATGCCGGGGAGGCTGCTCGCACCCGGTGGCCCCGAGGGCGCTCTGCCCCCGGCCCCGCGGGAAGGCGCTGGAACTTTCCAGCCTGCTCTCTCGGCTGCGCCCCAGGAGGCCTGGGGTGGGGGTGGGTGGGGGTGGCCTGGGAGCGGGGGTGGAGCTGGGTGCCGCAGGCTGGGAGGCGCCCCGCACACCCTCAGACACTCCTGTTGCCTCGTGGCTCTCACTCCCTGCCCCTCTGCTGGGCTGGGGCAATCTCCCTCCCCGGAGGTCTCACCTGCCCCTCGGCCGGGCTGGGGGAGGGCCGGTCCTGGACCCCAGAGGATGCTCCAGTGTGGGTGTCTCCGCCCCCAGTGCTGAGGGCGGGTGCCAGTGGGTCCCGGGCCCTGTGTCCGGCGGGGACTCCCAGCACCAGTAAGGGCCCAGTGAGGAGCAGCCGGCCCAGTTAGCAGGGCCTGGGAGTGGGGCCATCTGAAGGCCCAGTGAGCCTCAGCGCGTGGGGGAGGGCGGGTCCCCGCAGCCTGAGGGGCCTGGGCCTGGGTCCACCTGGCATGGGCGTGGCTGCAGCCGCCGGGGCCTGGCGGCAGGGTTGGGGGACGGCAGAGGTGGGGGTGGGATGCTGGCCCCACTCCTTGGGGTGTCCAGGTGAGACCAAGGAGGGCGGGGGTCCCTGAGGTGGGGGAGGCTGGGCATCGGGGCAGAGCCCCGGGCTCAGAGGGGAAGCTGGTCCGCCAGGCCTGAGGGCCGCTCCCTGGGAACCCGGGCGGGGAGCCTGGGGGGGCGGGGCCCTGCTGTTTGTTCCAGCGCAGCCTGTGCTGACATAACTGTCCTCCGCTGTCCCCTCACCCCGCCGCCCGTTTCCTCCTGGCTGCTGGGGCCGCAGCCCAGAGCTTCCGCAGCGAGCGCCAGCCCCGCCGTTAGGGGAGGGTAGGGTTAGGGGTTAGGGTTAGGGCCGGGGCCGGGGCCGGGGCCGGGGGTGTGAGGGGGTGGCTTCTCCGTTCTCCGCCCCTCCCCCCGTGGGCTCCGGTCGGGAACGCTGGTCACTGGGCCCTGCGGCCCGAGAGGCAGGGCCTCCGTTCCCACGCGGGTCGGGTCGGGTGGAGTGAGGGGTCCGAGTCCTCCTGACCCCGGCTGGAGGCTGACCAAACAGGAGGTCCCTGCGTGACCGTCCCCCCCACAGCAGGCCGCACGCCCTGCTCAGCTGCCCGCTCCTCACCGGCGGCCCCACGCGGGCAGGACGGCGCCATTGCCCTGGTGGGCGGAGTGCGGCCGGGCGGCAGCAGGCAGTCCGGGCCCGGCTCGCTGCCTGTGAGCGGGCGGCCCCAGGCCTGTGGTCCGGGCCCTCGCCAAGGGGTCCCTCGGCAGCGGCTGGAGCGGAGCCCGGCAGAGCCTCAGGCGCAGGGGCCTCGCCGCTCGGAGGGGCGGCCCGAGAGCCAGCGCCAGGCCTCGGTCACCGTCCTGGCTTCCCTCCCGCCGACGGCGCTGGACAGCTGTGTTGGGGGGCTGCGTGGGGAGCATCTGGCTCCCAGAGGTGGGTCCGGGCTGGGCCGAGACCAGAGCCCCGCACGCTGCTGCCGGCCCCCGCCCTCCTCTGGCATCGCCGAGCCCAGGCTCCGTGGCAGGCGGGCGGGAGACGCGGGGCCGGCCTCGGTGCTGAGCCTGTGACCGTGGCCCCCGTGCAGGGCGGCGACCCCCTGGCGCAGGCGCAGCGAGGCCTGCAGAGCCGCAGGGCCCGCGTCCACCAGCAGATCAGCAAGGAGCTCCGCATGCGGGCGGGCGCCGAGAGCCTGTACAGGTGGGCACACGGCCTGGGCGGCCCCGGCAGGGCAGGGCAGGGCCAGGGCCGGCCGGCAGCGCCTGCTCTCCTGGCCCCGCCCCGAGCCGGGCCTTCCAGGGACCCCGCCCCTCTGGGCACCGGAAGCGGCACTGAGGTCAATCCCGCCCTGGGAAGTGGGTTCGAGGGTTGGCAGCCGGCACGGCCTGGGCCGGGGGAGGCAGGGGAGCAGGGGAGGGGCGCCCTGGAGGCCGTGGGACAGCCGGGGCCGCCTCGTGGCCTGGACCCGCTGCTGCCCCCAGGGGGTTGGGGGGGGCCCGGGCCTGAGGCCCACCCCCGGGCTGGCTTCACCCCCGCCCGGCCCTCCAGAGCCACCAGCAACAGCCGCGTCAGGGAGACCGTGGCCCAGGAGCTGAGCTACGTCAACTCCAGCCTGCAGCTGCTGAAGGAGGAGCTGGAGGAGCTGGACTGCGGCTCGGACACCGACGGGCCCGGGAGGTGCCAGCACGCGTGGGGGTGGACACGGGTGTGCGTGTGTGTGCGTGTGTGAGCGCCGTGTGTGTGCATGTGTGCGTGCATGTGTGTGTGTGTGTGTGTGTGTTTGTGCAGTGTGGGAGGCACGTGCCCCGGGCAGCCCTGCGGGGCCTGGCATGTGTGGGTGTGCAGGGTTGCTCGGAGTGGGGGAGGTGTGGGGGGGGCCTCCATGGCCTGGGTGCACCGGCAGCCTCAGGGCGGCCCCGTCTGGTTCCAGTGGAGGCATCGCTGTTCCCCTGATTCCCCTGGGGCTGAAGGAGACACAGGAGCTGGACTGGTCAGCAGCCCTGAGGGTGAGTGCGGGCCGGGCGGGTCCTGGCGGCTCCCTGGTCCGGCCGTCTCACTGGATGGACGGGAAGCAGGCCGAGGGCAGCGTCCGGCCTGGGGACCCCCTCCCCAACTCGGGGTCCTGCCTGGGAGGCTCTGGAGGGTCCCACTGCCTGTGGTGACCAGGACTGGTCTCCTGTCCCGCTGGCCACTGCCCTGCGGGCCCTGCCACCCAGGGGTTAGCACCCGCCGAGTCTCTGGGCCCGAGGGTGGGAGCGTGGCCAGAGCGAGGGCCCCGCCCCGTGTCCCCCCCATGGGGCCGGGAGACTCGGGAAGGCCAGCGCCCTCTCCCCCCAGGAGCTGATCTCGGAGCGCTTCGGAGAGGACGGGGCCACCTACGAGGCGGAGATCCGGGAGCTGGCCGACCTGCGGCAGGTGGGCCGCTCGCCCTGGTTCCCCCGGGCAGTCCCGGCAGCAGGACCAGCCCCAGGGTCCACACAGCTCAGTGTGGCTCCCACGCCTGCCAGTGCCCGAACCCGGCCCCCAGCCCGTCCCTCCCCAGGGGCCTGCCTCTCCCTCACGGACCTTCAGGCTCCTGGGGCGAACGTGAGGCCCCTCCGCTCCACACGGCTGCTCCCGGGCTGGGCTGGCCGGGCGCCGCGCGGTGGGTGCGTGGGGATGGCCGGAGGGGGTCACAGCTCCCCCCGCCCCCCGCAGGCCGTGCGGACGCCCAGCCGCAGCCAGGCCGGCCTGGAGCTGCTCATGGCCTACTACAACCAGCTCTGCCTGCTGGACGCCCGCTTCGCCAGCCCGGCCCGGGGCCTGGGGCTGCTCTTCCACTGGTAGGCCTCCCCGCCCGCACCCCCTCCTGTCTCCCCGGCTTTCTCGGAACCCCACCCCTGACCCTCCCGCAGGTACGACTCGCTCACGGGCGTCCCCGCCCAGCAGCGGTCGCTGGCCTTCGAGAAGGGCAGCGTGCTCTTCAACATCGGGGCGCTGCACACGCAGATCGGGGCGCGCCAGGACCGCTCCTGCCCCGGGGGCGCCGGCCGCGCGGCCGAGGCCTTCCAGAGGGCGGCAGGTGAGGGCGGGGGCGGACCCCCGGGAGGGCTGGGCTGTGCCGGTGTGGGTGCCGGGCTGGGGTGCGGGCACCTGCCCCGCGCTGTGAGCACCCTCCGCAGGCGCCTTCAGCCTCCTGCGGGAGAAGTTCTCGCAGGCGCCGAGCCCCGACATGAGCCCCGCCTCGCTGCGCGTGCTGGAGCAGCTCATGGCCGCCCAGGCCCAGGAGTGCGTCTTCGAGGGGCTCTCGCTCCCAGCGCCCGCCGCCCCCCACGACGGCCCGGCCCAGCTGCGCCTGGCGCAGGAGGCCGCCCAGGTGAGTACGCACCCTGTCCCGAGAGACCCCAACCCACCCCCAGTCCAGCTCCGGGAGGCACTGACCAGAACAGGACTGGGCACAGCCCCCAGGCTGGAACCCGCAGGGCCGGGCCGGTGAAGCTGGCCCCAGGTGGGAGGCGGCGGAGGCTGCGGGGCGGAGGCTGCGGGGCTGAGGCTGCGGGGTCTGGCCGGGCCTGGCCGGGCTCAGTCCTGCCCCGGGCCTGGCAGGTGGCGGCCGAGTACGAGCAGGTGCGCCGGGCCATGGCGCAGCCGCCCGTCCGCGACTACGTGCCGTTCGCCTGGAGCGCGCTGGTGATGGTCAAGGCCGAGCACTTCCGCGCCCTGGCGCACGTCCACGCGGCCACGGCCCTGTGCGGCGGCGCCCGTGAGTGCCCGCCCCGCGTTGCGTGCGTGTGTGCGTGCGGGGGGGGGGCTGTGCGTGCGGGGGGGGGCTGTGCGTGCGTGTGTGCGTGCGGGGGGGGCTGTGCGTGCGTGTGTGCGTGCGGGGGGGCTGTGCGTGCGGGGGGGCTGTGCGTGCGGGGGGGCTGTGCGTGCGGGGGTGTGCGTGCGGGGGGTGGGCAGTGCGTGCGGGGCGGGGGGGGGCCTCAGTGTCGGGGCTCACGGCCCGCTCTGACCCCAGCAGCCGAGGCGGAGCTCCCGGTGCGGGAGCCGGAGGTCCCACCCGGAGCCCCCGGACCGCCCTGAGCCCCAGCGCCCCGCCCTGGCGCTGCCGCGGGAGCCGGAGGAGCGCAGGAAGCTGGGTGAGGGGGGCACACGGGCTCCCTGTGCCTCTGGGTGCGGGCGGGGGAGGCGAGGGAGGGGGACCCCGCAGGGCGCGGTGCGATGGGCTGTCCCGCCCGCAGGCAAGGCCCACCTGCGGCGCGCCATCCTGGGCCAGGAGGCGGCGCTGCGGCTGCACGCCGTGGGCCGCGCCCTGCGCCGCGTGGACCCGCTGCAGGCGGTGCTGGCCCAGGCGCTGCGGCGCTCGCTGGCCCAGTACTCGGCGCTGGACCTGGAGGACGACTTCTTCGAGGCCCCCGAGGCCCCCGACATCCCGCGTGAGCAGCAGCGGGGGGGAGGGGGGTCCTAGGTGTGGGGGTGGGGTATCGGTGTGTGTCGGGGGTGGGGGCGGGTGGGTGTGTGTGGGGCTGTGGGGAGGGCGGGGCCCGGCAGCTGCTGGGATGCCGTGTCACCTCCCGCCCCCAGCCGAGCGGAGGAGCCGGGCGCCAGGGGCACCCCCCTGCCCCTGGCTGCCCCCCCTGCCCCTGGCTGCCCCCCTGCCCCTGGCTGCCCCCCTGCCCCTGGCTGCCCCCCGCCCCCTGGCTGCCCCCCCGCCCCTGGCTGCCCCCCTGCCCCTGGCTGCCCCCCTGCCCCTGGCTGCCCCCCCGCCCCTGGCTGCCCCCCGCCCCCTGGCTGCCCGGGAGACAGAGCCCCGGCCGGCCGGCTCCGGTACCGGTGGAACCGCCGGCTCCTCCCGCCGTGGGTGCAGCCAGGCCCGGGGGCGGGAGGGACGTGTCCGGCCGGAGCCGCGGGCTCAGCCCCCCTGTGCCTTCAGCCCGGACGCACCGGCGGCCGGAGGCGCGGGCCCCCAGCTTCTCGCGGGTGAAGGTGGCGGACATCTTCCACCGGCTGGTGAGCCCGGGCCCGCACCCCTGGTCCTGCCCGGATGGCGGGGGGGAGGGGGCGCCGGCCCGGCCTGACCCGGGCCCCCCAGGGGCCGCCGTCCGTGTTCTCAGCCCGGAACCGCTGGCGGCTGCTGGGCCCCGTGCACCTGGCCCGCGGGGAGGGCGGCTTCGGCTTCACGCTGCGGGGCGACGCGCCGGTGCTCATCGCGGCCGTGAACCCCGGGGGCCGCGCCGCGGTAAGGGGGGGTGCGGGGGGGAGGGGGGAGGGGGGAAGGAGGAGGGGGAGGGGAGGGGAGCGGGGGAAAGGGGGTGTGAGGGGAAGGGGGTGTGGGGGGAGGGGGGTGTGGGGGGAGGGAGTGGGGGGGGAAGGGGGTGTGGGGGGAGGGAGCGGGGGAAGGGGTGCTGGGGGGAAGGGGGAAGGGGTGCGGGGTGCAGGGAGCACAGGCTGGGAGGAGGAGGGGGCGGGTGCCGGCCGCGGACCGCAGTGCCCTCCCCACAGGCGGCCGGCCTCCGGGAGGGTGACTACATCGTGGCGGTGGACGGGCAGCCGAGCCGCTGGTGGAAGCACGCGGAGGTGGTGGCGCGGCTCAAGGGCGTGGGCGCCGAGGGCGTGAGCCTGCAGGTGGCCTCCCTGCTGCCCAGCCCCGAGCCCCCCGGCCCGGTGAGCCCCTGCCCGGGGCCAGCCCCCCGGGGCAGCATGACCCCCACACACCCCTCCCTGCCCCACACACCCCTCCCTTCTGTCCCCCACCCCCCTCCGCCCGGCTGCTGACCCTGTGCCTTCTCGGCCGCAGGGGGACCGCCGGCCGGCGCTGCGGGGGCTTCTGCGGAAC